>NC_133202.1:40617615-40632615 GCF_958299795.1 Porites lutea
AAGTTCGGCCTGTTAATTAGCAAAAGAATACATTAAATATAAAATGTGTGATCTGTGAGTGGAACCTCCTAATCTGGAGACTAGACCGTGCCTATTTTAAAGAAAAAAAGGATTTAAGTTTTGATGACCTTGCCGGTCCCGTGAAATAGATGGCGATCCCGCAACACGGCCCACAAAAGAAATTAACAAAATTATACAATTACGGACACAAAATATCAAAACGGTTTACACAAACAGATTGTAGCAACACCAAAGCTCACACACATTCGATCAAATAAGCGATATATAGCGATATTTGGTAGCTTCTTAGCTTTTCCTCGACCTCGCTCGACAATAACTTTCGTATCACTAGTTTTCACAAGCGACCCGAGGCTCTTGCCCGTTACTATGTGACGTCATACTGGCAGGCAGAGTGGGTCAAGAACCTTAGGTGGAAAACAAAAAGTATGGAATGAAAACGGTCATTTAGGTATTCTTAGTCGTCCTCAAGTAAAAGAAAATTCTAGGCAATATATGCTTTTCTGATCAGACAATTCACAAAAAACAGTCGTTGGTCCCCTGAGAAGGCAAGAACTTCCGTCTAGATACAGTGTAGATATAAGATAGCTGTAACCGGGCTGTAAGTCTCAGTCTCATTGTTGGGACACTTTCCTGTCTTCTTGCTCTCCCATTGTTGGTCTGCGAGATTTGGTGAGCTAACTGCGATAAACAACATTGGGAAGACGAGGAGACGGGCGAGAAGTGAAAAGCAGTGTTCAGTGGAAGTGTCGTAACTATTTTTGTCTGGGACTGTAGCTCGGTTTGCCTGGCTGGCTCGCTTTGCCGAGGTGACTTGTAACCCGGTTTGGCCAATTCCTGAATTTTGCTTAAGCATTGACGACATTCGTTCTTTTTTGTTTGGTAGTTGGATTCAGTAAAATTCAACTCCAGAAAGATTTGTCAGCAAATTAAACGGAGTCGAATTATAGTGATTCATATAAAGTTTGAAACAGCTCGAATTTACTCCTTTATAAGAGGAGTACTCAATGTCATTGCCTTCGTGGTTGCTTAGTCGCCCTAATATTAGGGATCTATAGCAACAAAAAAGAAGACAACAGCGAAAACGTCAAAAAAGCGTTTTGGCAGACCCCGACTTTTAAGTAAATTTCCTTGCTGTTTTCACCACGGTGACGAATACGACGTGGAAATCTGTAATTCCAAGGTTTAAGGAAGACCAGGAGATGTAGCCGTGGCTATGGACTGTATAGGACGCGGTTTCTTTTTCTGGAATAAAAATATATTGAATACATGGAATGCACGTTTAATTCCGTGTAAGTGTAATATTTACGTAGTATTGACGTAATATTGACGTCATCCTTCTCGCCTTGCACCCTCTTTTTACAACAGCAAAAAAAATCGCTGACGTTGTCTGTGACAGAAAACGGCAAAGGGGAAGACGAAGCAGTCTGCATAAAAAGGTTTACTGGAGCAGAGAAGGTATTTTTTGGAGTATTCTCCGGCGCAAGCAAATGAGAAAAGCTATTCCTGAATTTCCAAGTCGGCGTAATATAATCGTAGACTACGCTATGATCTCGTCATGTACGGCCAAAACCCGATGTTTACTCGGCTAAACAAGATGACATACTTTACAAAGAGACTGTTACGGCCGCATTCCACGTCAATATGTTTAGCGTTTAGTTCTTTGTATAGTTGCACATTCCTTTCACATTCTTTTCAGTTCTCGCTATTCATATTCTGTTAGATTTCTCTGCATAACTTTCTTTGTTCTTAGATCAATTTGTAAGTTTCGTCGTTTATTCTAATTCATTTCGCTTTAGCGTTCACGGCAACATCATTGCAGTTTTTTCGTCCAGTCTTGTTAGCCATCGTACCTTTTTCCGTTCAACTTTCTAGTCACACAACGTTTGTAAGTATTTTCGCTTAGTTTCTTTCCGTTTCCTGTATTTTCGTCGTTTCATAGCTGTAATTTGTATTCCTTAGTAATCTGTATTTTTCGTTTCGCTTTTAGCAACCGTAATCGTAATTCGTTATAAATGTAATAAAGACGAGTTGGAACCGTGGACCATCCTTGGATTATTCGCTATAATATTTCGTTGAAACGTTATGGATCCAATCGAGGAACAAGTTGGAACGGAAAGCGACAGCTTGGATTTCGCTAATGCTGCTTTAGCAACCGGTGTAACAAGGCGAAGGCAGCGCACAGAAAAGGGAAAAGCATTTATCGCTCATGTTCGATGGACGGATTGCCAGACTTTATTTAGAAGAATCCAACGTCAAATGAAGGACATCGATAGTTTGGCGACTGATGAAGAGAATGTGGACGTCGTCGAGAGGAATTTAACTTCATTTCGTTTTTCCGTGGAAGAGCTCAAGTCGGGTTTCGCTGCTCTTTTAAACGATCTTGAGTCCGAGGAGGATTTGGACATTGCGAACGAATGGTATATTAATCAGAGTGGAAAGATTAACGACTTTTTGGACAAAACTGTACTCTGGATTTCAACGGCGAAAGAGACAATCGAACATAGCTTGGAAACAAGATCTCAAGTTGGCTCGATATATTCCACATCGCATCGTTCAAAGGCATCATCTAGACATTCTAGCCGTTCGATTACCTCAAGCAGAGCGAAAGAGAAAGCAAAAGCCGCCGAGTTAATGGCCAGAGTTGCTATGTTGGAAAAAAGGAAAGAGTTGGAGCTGAGAGTCGAGAAGTTACGCCTCGAAGAGCAGTTGGCAGTTGCTCGCGTGCGAGAGAGTGTGTTCGCTGAAATTGAAAGGGGTGTCGGCGATGCGGATTGGACTGGTCGTCAAGAATTG
The DNA here is from genome assembly GCF_958299795.1 of Porites lutea. Lineage (NCBI taxonomy): Eukaryota > Metazoa > Cnidaria > Anthozoa > Scleractinia > Poritidae > Porites > Porites lutea. Next base: position 40,620,430 of record NC_133202.1, read on the forward strand.
TCTCCGAAAGATTCTTCTGTACAGGCATCTACTTCATCTGGGCCGTTTCTTCCGACTTCATCAAGCGCTTACACGTCTCCAACCGTTACGTCTAACACTATGACTAAAGTGAGCTTTACCGCTGATTTATATGACGCTCTTATGATACAAACTCCTCCTAAGCCAATGCAGCGAGATACAGAGCCATTGGGACAACCGAAACAAGAACCTTTCGCGAGTGAACCTCGATACATGGCCTACACTCATCAGAGCACTAAGCAGTTCTGTGAAGTCCTTCAACAACAGAACAGATTAACAGAATTACTAGCGGAGCAACAACAACAGAGCTTACTACCTTCTCTTACACTGACCAAGTTTAGTGGCGATCCTTTGGAGTACTTTACCTTTATAAGAAGTTTTGAATTGCAAGTAGAGGCTAAGGTCAGCGCGAATGATGTGCGCCTGCAATACTTAGAGCAGTATTTACACGGAGAACCCAAGGACCTAATCAAAGGATGTCTTCACCTTGATAGACACAGTGGGTACCTAGAGGCCAAAAGGCTCCTTAATGAAAAATATAGGGACCCATACAAGATATCCAACGCCTATCTCAAGAAAATTAACGAGTGGCCCTGCATCCGACCAGGGGACGAGTTGTCATTAGACAGATTCTCCATCTTCCTAAGTCAGTGCCGGAGCGCGATGTCAACTCTAACCTACCTGTCTATCCTAGATCATCCTCACAATTTGCAAAGTATGGTAACCAAGCTTCCATTTACGATTCAAGACCGATGGCGCCGAGAAGCAAATAAAAGGAGAGTGGCGGGTGGAGTGATCCCCTCCTTTGCCGACTTCGTGAACTTCGTTAATGCAGAAGCGGGAATTGCGACCGACCCAGTCTTCTCTCGTGAAGCGCTCCGTCGTTTAGATGGTACCTCAGATAGACCTGATCGTTCCAGCAAAGGCAGAGGTAAAAGCTTTGGCAAGTCTAAAACGCCTGGGAACTTTAGTGTTACTTCACATCACGCCTCCAGTCACGCGACAGATGCGACCGCTGACCAACAGTCAGGCTCACGCACTCCCATTAACCTCTGTAAGTTGTGCAACAAGAACCATGATTTGGACGACTGTCAAGACTACTTGAACAAATCCTTGTCACAAAGGAAGGACTTCCTAAAGAAGAAATCACTCTGCTTTGCCTGCTACAGTCCTGGACATAGATCCAACGGTTGTGCCCAGCGAAGGACCTGTAAGAGCTGCTCACGTCGACATCCTACGGGTCTACATGATGACAGCCTCGCCCTCAATCAGGAGGCCTCCAAACAGGTTAGCTCTACTCCTCCTCAACCAAAGGAGAAGGTTTTAAATGTTCACACGGAGGTGGAAGAAGCCCTCTGCAATGCTGTAGGCACCGAAGAATCAGTAACCGCCGTTCCTGTCGTTCCTGTTAGGCTGAAATCTGCTGAAAGTGAAGTCCTCACTTACGCCATGCTTGACACCTGCAGTACCGGTTCGTTCGTTATCGACGATATCGCGACCACCTTAGGGGTGAAGGGAGTGAATACACAGCTCATGGTGAAGACTGTCAATGGTACAAAGTTGCACGACTCTAAGGTCTTGAATGGATTAATCGTCACGGACTTAAAGGGCAAGAATCCCACACAGCTACCGAAGATATTCACTAAAGAGGACCTCTGCACACCCCCAAATGTGCCTACGCCTGAACTTGCCCATCGTTGGAAATATCTCAGAAACATAGCCAACGAGCTGCCTACACAGTTACCGAATGTCAAGATTGGTCTTCTGATTGGCTCAAACTGCCCGAAAGCTCTCGAACCTGTAGATGTATTAGCTAGTGAAGATGGTGGTCCCTTCGCAATCAGGACGTTTGCTGGGTGGGCAATAGTGGGCCCTCTGTACATGTGCAACATGGAGCATTCAAATGTCAATTGTCATAGAGTTGCTTCTACGGAAGTTGGTTCAGGCAGACACCTCGACCACCACTTCATGGTAGAGAGCAGAGTTAAGGAGATCGTCACTCCACAAGCACTCAACAAGATGCTCGAACTGGACTTCAGTGAACGAACGGAAGATAAGGAGCAAGAATATCGACGAGAAGACATGAAGTTTCTGAAGATAATCAGTCAGGGAATTCGTCACGAGGAAGATCATCATTATGAAATTCCCCTTCCTTTCCGCGTTGACAGCCAATGGTTTCCTGATAATAGAGAACAAGTTCTTCAAAGAGCACTATGGTTAAGAAAGAAGCTTACTAAGAATGAGAAGTTTTACAAGGACTATGTTAACTTTATGAGCAGCATTATTGCCAAGGGATTTGCCCGGAAGGTACCGTCCCATCTTATTCTTGCAAAGACGGGCCAAGTCTGGTACATACCCCATCATGGCGTTTACCATGCCAAGAAGCCGAACAAGATAAGGGTGGTGTTCGACTGTAGCGCTAGATTTGGAGGAACATCGATCAACGACAAGTCGCTACAAGGGCCTGACCTGACAAATCGACTTGTTGGTGTCCTTACAAGATTTCGCGAAGAGCCTATTGCGTTTATGGGGGACATTGATGCAATGTTCCATCAAGTCCGCGTACCAGAAGGCCAGCGAGACTTCCTTCGCTTCCTTTGGTGGCCTGATGGAGACCTAACACAAGACCTTGAAGAATGTCAAATGAACGTCCACTTGTTCGGCGCAGTTTCGTCACCAAGTTGCTCAAATTTCGCGCTGAGAAAAGCCGCAGATGACGCGGAAAAGATTGTTGGAACAGAGGCCGCGGATGTTCTGCGAAAGAACTTTTACGTTGACGACTGTCTGCGCTCCGAAGGAAAGGAAGATACCGCTATCGAAAGGATACGTGATGTTCGCCATGCTTGCGCCCATGGAGGGTTTAATTTGGCCAAGTTCGTTAGCAACAGCAAAAACGTTCTCGAAAGTATCCCGGAAGAAGTGCGCGCCCCAGACGTTAGATCGTTAGAATTAGGAAGTGATTACTATCCAGTGGAGAGAGCTCTTGGTGTCCATTGGGCAATCGAATCAGACATGTTCGGTTTCAGAATTGTCATCAAAGACCAGCCACTAACAAGGAGGTGAATACTATCAACCATATCTTCCGTCTTCGACCCCCTGGGTATAGCTGCGCCCTTCCTGTTAGTCGGGAAGAAGATATTGCAGGATCTGTGCCGAACGAAGCTAGGATGGGACGACGAGATTTGCGAAGAGTTCCGCGTACGTTGGGAAAGGTGAAGAGGCCAGTTGCCTGCACTTGAGCGTTTCTCTATGGAACGATGTCTGAAGCCCAATAACTTTGGGGTCGTCGTGTCGAGACAGATCCACAGTTTCTCTGACGCAAGTTCGACTGGTTATGGTCAAGTATCCTACCTTAGAATGGAAAACGAGAGAGGTGACGTCCATGGCGCATTCCTTATAGGGAAGGCTCGAGTTGCTCCCGTGAAGACCATGACTATCCCTCGTTTAGAGTTAACCGCAGCCACTGTGTCGGTTCGTGTGGTAGAGATGATCGCCAGAGAGCTAGACGAACCTGTTAATAGCAAGCACTTCTGGACAGACAGCACAACCGTGTTAAAGTACATGAGTAACCAAAAGAAACGTTTTCAGGTCTTTGTCGTCAACCGTGTTCAGACGATACGAGACGCGACAAACCCCTACCAGTGAGGGTACGTTGAATCCAAAAGGAATCCTGCAGATGACGCTTCCCGTGGTCTTGACGGTCAAGAATTATTCCCGCGGTGTCGTTGGATTACAGGTCCGAACTTCTTACGGCTGCCTGAGAGTGAGTGGCCTCAACTCCCTGGTGACCTAGACGATATTCCTGTAGACGACCCCGAAGTTAAAAGAATCTTGGTACACAGCACGAACGTCGATGAGAGCGAAGATTTTCTGACGAGACTTGAAGAAATCTGAAGAAATCTATTGCTTGGATACTCCGTCTCAAGCCCAAGCAAGGTATTACTGACGATGGTACAAGGAGAGGTGGAAACGCCACAAAGGTTGAAGCCGAGCCTCTGAGGGTAGAAGAGTTAGATAGAGCTGAGAAGACCATTCTTAAACTTATACAGAGCAGAGCGTTTCGCAAGGAAATGGGAGCCTTACAGAAGATTCAAAGAGCATATTCCAAGGACGATCGCCAATTCGCGAAAGCGAAGAAGTCTGGAATTAGGAAGTCAAGTACCCTGTTCCGCCTCGATCCCCTTCTAGACAAGGATGGACTCATCCGCGTTGGTGGTAGACTGGGTAATTCACAGGAGTTTGAGGAAAGCTTTAAGCATCCGGTTATCCTCCCTAAGAAGAGTTTCATCGTCGAGCTTATCATTCACGACGCTCATAAGAAAGTCGCTCATGCCGGCAGAGGCATAACGTTGAACGAGCTTAGAAGCCGATATTGGATAGTTAACGCGAATTCTGCTGTGAGACATCTCATTTCCAAATGTGTTGTGTGTCGTCGTCTTCGAGGAACAGCCGGTGAACAGAAGATGGCTGATCTGCCGGAGGAGAGGATAACATCTGCCCCTCCCTTCACCTATTGTGGTGTCTATCTGTTTGGTCCCTTTCAAATAAAGCAAGGCAGGAAAGAAGTCAAACGTTATGGGGTGCTATTTACTTGCTTAGCCAGTAGAGGAGTACACATCGAAAAAGCAGACTCGCTAGAAACAGATTCCTTTATGAACGCACTACGAAGATTCATAGCAAGGAGAGGGCCGGTACGCGAGATCAGATCAGACCAGGGGACCAACATTGTGGGAGCTCAGACAGAGTTTAAGAAAGCCCTAGAGGAGATGGACCATGATGACATCCAAAGACGCCTCAGCAAAGACTTCAATTCTGATTGGGTTATCAAATGGAAAGGAATCCCCCAGCTGCGTCTCATATGGGTGGCGTCTGGGAACGTCAGATACGATCTGTTCGATCCATCTTGTCTGCGTTGATGCGAGAATATGGTCACGTCCTTGATGATGAGTCTCTTAGAACCTTGATGGCTGAGGTAGAATGCATTATCAACAGCCGTCCGCTTACCTTCCCGTCAAGTGATCCCGGAGATTTGGACCCTTTAACGCCGAGTCACCTATTGACGATGAAATCAAAGATCGTAATGCCGCCCCCGGGTAACTTCCAGAAGGCCGACGTTTATCTCCGTCGAAGATGGAAACGGGTTCAAAATTTGTCCAACGTCTTTTGGTCGAGATGGAGAAAGGAGTACGTCCAGACCCTACAAGAGAGAGTGAAATGGAACAACCCGAAGAGAAACCTTCAAAGAGGGGACCTTGTATTGATCGCCGATGATAGAGTGCCAAGAAATCAATGGAATATGGCTCGAGCTGTCGACTCACGCCCAGATTCAAAGGGACAGGTCCGATCGGTGAAGGTTGCAACGGCAACGACACCGTTGGAGAGGCCAATTCAGAAGCTCGTGCTAATACTTGAGAATGAAGAAAACTGAGGACCAGGGGTATATCCCAGCCAGAGAAGCTATGGAGATTTAGAGATGTTCAATGAACTATGCTTATTAAGAATTAAGGACATAAGAGTTTTTTCCTAACTCCTAGGGGAGCCAGATGTTACGGCCGCATTCCACGTCAATATGTTTAGCGTTTAGTTCTTTGTATAGTTGCACATTCCTTTCACATTCTTTTCAGTTCTCGCTATTCATATTCTGTTAGATTTCTCTGCGTAAGTTTCGTCGTTTATTCTAATTCATTTCGCTTTAGCGTTCACGGCAACATCATTGCAGTTTTTTCGTCCAGTCTTGTTAGCCATCGTACCTTTTTTCCGTTCAACTTTCTAGTCACACAACGTTTGTAAGTATTTTCGCTTAGTTTCTTTCCGTTTCCTGTATTTTCGTCGTTTCATAGCTGTAATTTGTATTCCTTAGTAATTTGTATTTTTTGTTTCGCTTTTAGCAACCGTAATCGTAATTCGTTATAAATGTAATAAAGACGAGTTGGAACCGTGGACCATCCTTGGATTATTCGCTATAATAGAGACCGAGACATCCGACTTACCCGTACTCAGAACTCTGCCGTTTCGGAGATCGCCCACAACACCGGACACCACCCTCATGGTTTAAGGGTCCTAGAGGCGATTCGCCTAAAGCTATGTGCAAACGGACGCAATAACTCCCAACAATGTTGGGACCTGCAGTGTCGTGGGAAGGATACAACCCATAAGACTTTGTAAACCATATGTAATGCTTTGCATGGCCCCAACAATGTTGGAAGAGTTGTGCAAACGGATCCAACATTGTTGCGCTAAGCTTCGGCAAATACGGAACAAAAGAACGGTTTGGAGTTGTTGGCTCAAAACGGTTTGACCGGTTTCAAACTTTGCCCAACAACTCCCAACAACACGCAACAACATGCAACAGGGTAACGGACGTAACATGTAACATCGAACAATACTGGGAGTTGTTGACTAACAATGTTGCGTCCTTTTGCACGGCGCTTAAGACTTCATTCTAACAACATTTAACCGCGGCCTGGTTAGCTCCGCTGGGAGGAGCGCCGGTCTGCTGAGAGGGAAGTCGCGGGTTCAAACCCCGACCGGACCGACACTAAGGGTGTTTTTAAAAACAAACTGATAAGAAAGTCCCGCCTTTGTTTTTTTCTGACAGCACTTACACTTTTCTGGTTCTAGTGGTACGTAAAAGAACCACACCACTGTTCGAAATGAGTAGGGGAAGTAAATCCCGGATGTGTGGCCAACCTTTCCTGGACTGGGTGGGTGATTTGTAAGGAGAGATCTTAATATAGAGATAACCGCATGATCCTCGGTCAGGAGTCGTCATGGTTACGTACCTGTAAACAGTGTATGTATGTACACATGTAAGAACAGTGGGATAGCAAATCCAGATTCATGGAATACCGTGAACAAGAACAACAGCACTAGCAGCTGCTGAAAACGAACCACTTACAACGGAGGAGCAAGCAGTCGAAACTTAGCGGGTGACTAAATCATGAGACAAACGATAATACTTGTGTTGTCTATTGTTGCTTTTTGCTACTCAATACGGACCTTCACACTGATTACACTGAATCTTCACAAAACGTTGGAGTAGACTATTCTCGTACAAACTGCAAAGAAAATTCCTTTACCGTTAAACCTTTTTAAAGGTTTAAAAGCCCTAAAACTCCTTGTAATATCTATATGCTTTATAAAACAAAGCAGTAACAAGAATTAAAGATCTAGAGTTGATCTTACAAGAAAAATCATAATGATACTTAAACAATTTCTCCCCAATAAATGAGAACTTACATTTTCTTATTAGGGAATAAAGGGTCAAGGGATCAAAAGTAAATTTTTCGTTCTGCAGTGATTTATTCAACCGAACATTACTTCAAAGGATATCTTTTAATTCTCAGACACCCGTAAAACACGGATTGTTTACCTTTTTCTCGTAAAACCGTGAGCATCTGTTCCCTCAGAGTTCTCGAGCAAAAACTGACCTTTTCATTCCTACTTATCCCCCCACCCCACCCCCCCCCCCCTTCTCTGAAACCTTCTTTGAAGGTTGTCTTCAGTTAAGTGATCAGTTTTTAAAGTATATATATCTCGGCACTAGATGCCAAAAAGGTGACTACTCAAACTTACACGGAACAATGCTAAAAGTCTTGTTTTCTAATAACGAAAAGCCTCTCAGTTTTTAAAGTCAAGCCAGAGCAGGTGAGGAAATGGAACAAATTAGCAATGAGCGTCATTCGGGCGCTGACTAAAAACGAGACAGTCATGTGAAAGTGGGTGTCTTCGCATCGATGACGTTTTATAACAATGAGAACAACGGAAAAGTCTTTGATCATTGAGACCATGCTCCAGCAGGACCACTCATTATTCTCCTATTTAGCTGTCGTTGACGCTTCAAAACAGGGTGATGATCCAAACTGTAGTTTGCTAGAAAACCAGCGCAACTACTGTCTAGTTGCCTTCGTAAGCTAGTTTTATGAATTTCACAGATTTTATCGCTTGCTGCGAGGTCTTCTTCCGCCCGAGAAAGATCTTTTAGATCAATATTTTTCTGGCATCGTTTTTGTAGTGTGGTGGCAACCATTGGATGATTATCGCCAAAAGCTTCTTTATACAATTTTTCTGCTCTTGCCAAGGATTCCTCTTGTGCACAAGACAGCTGAAGCTTGCCTTCAGCATCTGCTCGAATTAGCAAAAATCCAGCCTCTATGTCGCGCTTTTGGTAGTTCTTAGTAATTATAGACAGAGCAGATTGAATCTCGTTATAGGCTTTTTCGTAATGGCCCATCAGAATGCAAAGACGAGCTTTTTCTCCCTTCAAGAATGCATACTGTTGGTGATCCCAACCAAGAGACTGTTGAATGAGTACGTCTGCTCTATTGAGATCAGTTTCTGCTTCTGACATCATTTTTCGCACGCCTTCTTGATCCTTGGGCCAGCTAAATTGAAGATTGTCCGATGTAATTTCAGCTTTTGTTCGAAGAAATACAGCGTACTCTGGATGGGCCATATTTTCCTGGGAAAAGCCAAGTCCAACCTCTTTGATATATTCTTTAGCCTTGTTAAAAAGTCCAAGCTTTGAGCATGCGTAAGCAATCCTCAAAGTGCATTTCCTAACCTGTAATTATAAGGTAAAGTAGTAGATAGTTGCTCCTCACAAACAAAGGTAATAAAACCAGGATGAGACCGAGAATGTTCGTGTCCCTAAATGTTATAAACATTCTAGATGTGATATATTTTAGCCCAATAGCCCACAATGTAATAAAGGTCTAAAGAGTGAATAAAGTTTTAGAAGATGTACTGTTTGACCTCAAATAATACCTGGACATAGATTCACTAGTTATCTATCATTCGGCAAAATGGTATCGTGGCCTATAAATGATACTTAAGGGCTTACAACCAAATTGTGCCTGCTACTATGCTTGGTGCCAATACCACAGAATCAGGCAGTTTATTCCAGTCACGGATCGTTCTTGGGAAATAAGTTAGTGGTACGAAGTAAGAGAAAAGGGTAAGTTTATTGACCTCGTCCTCGTCTCGATCAGAAAAAAGAAAAACGCAAAAGAGGACATCCAGCCATCTTGACCTCACGCTTGGTCATGATCAATAACGCATATCAAGAGCCAAATGCCTCTTGCGTATATGTACTTTCCCTCTTTTTCTCTCCCCAGTCTGAGGCTCAAAATATGAAATAAGCTCCCTGAATTGCTAGACTTTGCAGGAGTTTTTCGAATAATACCTGATTAAATAACCTAACAAACCTACCTGATGAGGATGAAATGACGAACTTCGCCTCTTATGTGTAAATTGAAGTGTGAGGGATGACCCAAAAATCTAACTGAGCGTTAACCGTCGGAGAGGGAATAAGGGAGCACGAGAGGGAAAGAAAAAAATCTTTGAAACTCGGTGAAAATTGAACCCACAACCTCTGCATTAGATCAACCGGATTTCGGGACAAGATTCACGACCTTTATTACCCTCCACTCTCTGCCTCTGACGTAGTCGTTCAGCCGGCAGAAGATCGGGAGGGTCGTTGGTTTGATTCCCACCAAGGTAAAATATATTTTTCTTTGCCTCGCGTGATTCCTTAATTCTCTTTTACCAGGGCTAACGCTCAGTGTGCTTTCTGGGTCTCTGAAGTGTAAATTGAAGTGCCGAGCACCTTGACTCCAACCCCCCTCCCCCTCCCGGCCCTAGTAATACGCCCGCTTAGTTTTACAAATCGACAAGTATTTCCTATGGTTTGTACTCTTAACGACCATAGAAATGACGTCACTATGTTCAAAACTTGGAACGTCGACCACGAGGGGTGCACAAAGCTTTGAACATTCTGACGTCATTTCTATGGCCGGCAAGAGTAAAGACAATGGAAAATGGTTGTCGATTTGTTCTTTACAATAATATCGTCAGTTTTTAACGTCCATTTTCTATAAGACAAATTTAAAAAAAACTGCGCCACCATCAATCATCTCCATGGTCTGTGCTCTTGTCGAACATAGCTCTCGACCAATCAGGGCGTTAGAAGTCGTTCAGTTATTGTAAAAAAATTCTTTTGAAGACATGTACATTATTGTATAAATGGTTAGCACATACTTCCCTGTGTGGCATATTTCCATACGTTTCGTTATAGATCTCTAGAGCACGGTTTGCTAAATCAGCACTGTTGACGGCTTCGCCAAGGATTAAACAAGTTTTGCTCAGCCTTTTCAGTGAATTTGCCTTTTCTGCCGAAAAAAAAAACAGATTGAAATATTTCTAATTTCTCGCTTTACCACCCTAAAATTAACACCTATACAATTGATCCCTACCGTTCCTCATTTGTCATTTTAGAAAACTCTCTTTGAAGGGACACCTATCTAAGGCATATATTACGGAACTTTCAGCAACAAGGACAGCAACGGTAACAAAAACGGCCAGACAGCAATAGCAAAACAACAACTTTGCACGTGGGTCATGTTTTTTTGTACATGTCTTTGCACGGCTATGACAAGAAACTTCCTATACTGATTTCACTTTTTATGGAGGACGTTAACAAAAGAAAACGAATTTTTAATATTTTTTCTGTGAAATTATTATAGATACAGTTCCTGAGGATTTAACCCCAGAAAAATTGGCTAACCTTATTGCTGAATACAACGAGATGGAAAAATGGCAACGAAGTGTGAAACAGCGCGAATTAGCTTTCTTCCTTATAAAGATTATTAGTCATGCACTGTGTATCCTTACTGCTATCCAGTATACTTTGAACACCTACCCGATATGTGACTCTCCACTTTAGAGATTAGCGCGGCGAGTTTTCGCTCCGTTACAGAAATCGCGCGGAAATCACCGTTAACAGAAGCCCTATCCAGGAAGGCTTTCATGCCCGCGCAAAAGCTATCAGATAGTGTGAACAGTAGCCTTAAGAAATGTACGCTCATGACACTACGCTTTTTACATTATTCTCAACATAGGCAAATTACCTTGATGTGAAGGAGAATAGTTGTCCATTATCTTTACCGCATTTTCCAGAGTTTCTTTTGCTTCCCACACCTGCCCTTTTTGCAGATAGGCATATCCTAGGTAGTTTAGGGTGGCGGCAATAATTCCATGATTTTCCCCATGAATTTCTTTGTAAATCTCCAGTGCCCTGATTAGATTTCTTTCGGCATTCTCCACACTCCCCGTATCGCTTTGTGCGTTGCCAAGGTTCAACAGGGCGGTGGCTATAACTTTTCACAAGAAACAGGAGATAAAGCAGTGGAACGATCTTACACTCCTTATAAGCTTACCAGCAAGCTCTCTAATTAGAAACCGCAAGAGGAGAAGGTCAGACAAAATAGAAAGTTTGCGTTCACCTAGGCTAATGCCTTATTTCAGGGGTAATCGAATGGCGAGATTTTAGCAACAATTGAGAGACTTGGAAACCCTTAATGCATTGGGCAATATCCAACCTTTATTATATGGCCGTGTCTCAAAAGGACTGGAAACAAACAAATCCAAGAATTTGATTGGCCAAAATCGATCTTGACCGCGGTCTAGATTTTCCCATCTAGACCGGCATCTAGACCGATCTTGTTGCAACAGCTGTCCTCAAAAAGGTACAAACAAAGAATTTGAAAAAGTTGGCTTGTTCCTGTTGATAATACTAAATGGAAGAATCAGTGGACCTTCACGAGGAAGCAGGTAAAGAAAACGAGCAAACGCTGGCAAATTTGAGTCTTCCCGAGGAAGTTACGAGCAAAGATGAAGTCGAAATTGAGAAATTTTTGCAGGAGCAGAAATTAAAAAAAAACTCAATACAAGACTAAGAGCGATTTAAACGCATGGAAGAAATTTTGTGAGTCACTGAAAGAGTCTAGAGCAATTGAAAACATACCTGCCAATGAGCTCGACCTTCTTTTGTCCAAAATTCTCATCTCCGTTAATGTTCGTAAATAAAATGGCACTGAGTACGAGCCGACTACAAAGACGCGTTTGCTGCATCCAAACTCGATGACACAAACAAGAAGGAGGTTTCTAATCTCTCCGTTAGAAAGACCAGAGTTGGACGACTTCTCGAAGCAGACGTTCAGCCAAACTTCGTTGAACAGCTAAGCGATCACAAAAATTTGAAAAGCCTCGACAGCTACCATTCAGCATCTCTGAAGCGACAGCGAGAAATTTCTGCTATCATGAATCGTGAGCTAGGTATATCCGCTCAGTCCGAAGAAAACCAAGTCAGTACCTCCACTACAACACAGC
>NC_133202.1:40637615-40705115 GCF_958299795.1 Porites lutea
ATCCTATTTTCTTTCTGTAATTCCAGGCTGAAATGTTAAATAGATAGATTCGTTTCATAACAATATCAATAAACAGTTTCATACGTTTGTGTCTGTACGTCTATAAGTCAAACTTGTTGGTCGTATAATGCCAAAATTTGAGTTTAATTTGAAAGTGTTGAATACCTCCTCCTTCCACTAAATATCACTTAATCGTCTTTCGCCGTTTCGTTTGCAAAAGCTTAACACTTCTTAACCTCAATTTTTACATATGTTAAAGGAGGATAAATTTTATATAACATAACAAAAAATTAGATTGATATATATTGATATAGTGGCGTTGTACTTCTCCAACGCACAACGGTGATTCGCTCCATCCGTTGCAAATTCGGCAACCGCGTGTAAACAAAATTTATTGAGGTTAGTTGTAAGGTTTTTTTTCCGTTTTTCTCTCTAAAACAAAACAAGGTAAACAGAAAAAACTGAGATGAAACTAATTTTGAAGTTTCGAAGAAACAGAAAGACGTCTGAGATGTTTTTTTTCAAAATTAAAAAGAAGGATGATGGTGATTGAAATTAGCATAAGTTCACCTTGCACGAACTGCACGCGTACCCGTCATCTAGTTATGAAACACGATCTGCTGTCTTTTAGTTTTGCCATGGATGACATGGATGAGATTTTCCTTCGTGTTTTAGACAATCCTTAGTTGTTTTTGTTTTGGAATAACATCGACATTGGCGAGTAGCAGAACGAAAATATAATTCAGTGGTAGAGTCATGGAAGTATTAAAAGAAACCCTTTGAAAGAGATGCTTGTCTACTCCAACTAAACCTCCCGCAAAAAATAGCAACATTTGCCTCTCGGAGACAGCGTACCCGCACAAAGGAACGAGGGAGAAGTGCAAGAAAGCAATTCAAGCCGCCATAATTCAGTGACTGCGGCAGTGTCTAATGTACAAACCACATCATATCGCAAGCCCCGACCGAAGTCGAAAACAAGCGACATTTCTAAACAGAGTCCCAGTCCACTGCATCACACCTTTTTGCTCGGACGCGCTCGTTTCACCGCCCAACCTTAATCCGCCCTGATATTTACCTCGCCGCTAACGCGGCTTCGGTAAATATGCATCACTAGCCACCTCCACTTCGGTGAATAATTATTATTTATACCTTGCCGAATAGTACGGATGACATGAAAAGGAATTTGAAAAAGTTGAAAAATATCAGGATTAGAAGAGTGAAATTATATAATTTCACTCTTCTGTCTCCTGATAATCAATGTCTGGCTAGAGTAACATTTTAGCGGTCTGTCAGTGATCTGAATGTGTCCGTGGATCTTAAAGAAATGAGCAAAACAACTGTTACCCTTAGCTTGCTTGGCGCATCAACCTTTCTGAAAATCTTGAGAGCTTCTTTTAGGCGTCTTTCCGCCTGAACATACTGACCCAGGTAACGATACGACGATCCCAGTGTACTCAGGCTGTAGCCATATTCTTGCCTGAACTTGTAGCCGCCTTTAAAATGGATAGCAACAGCTCTCTTTGCGAAGTCACTACAAAAGAAATTTTATGCTTTTATCAAGTTCATTTTTGTTGCAAAAATAGTTCATCAATAAAAATCAACTTCTATTTTGAGGTTGGACTCAAAATCGAACTCTTAATAGGTGAATAATACGACACAAACAATTATGACACTCACATAGCCTCGTTGTGCTTCCCCATTTCGTTCAAGACATTTGCAAGACTTCTTAAGGTGAAAGCAACTTGATGGTCAGCTTTTCCCTTGTAATACTGTTCTTTTCCTCTCAGTGCTCTTTTAAGATACCGCTCCCCTCTTGAAGGGTCCCCAAGACTGCTTTAAAGAGCAAGTTCAAACTAACATGAGAATTAAATTGAATTTATGCCAAGTACCTAAGTCTAATTTCATGAAAAACAGGTTCTGCTCCTTATCATATTTTTTAGGGCTTTAACAATTCTCTAACCGTATTTTTGTTAATGTAGTTTACGCTTTATAATCTATTGAGGCAAGGCCAAGAACTCTGTGCCAAAAAACCCCAGCTGTTTGGAAGCCATGAATCCGTGGAAAAACATTTACTACTTCAGAACAGTGTGACATCACAATAGCTTATTAAACACCTTAAGGTGGCTGCGGACTAAAATTCACAGTATTTTGACCAAACCTACTATACCTGTTTCTGTATACCTCTCCAAGAAAGTGAAGCACATTTGCTTTGTCAAGTAGCGCATTTTCCGGGCCGCAATAATCCTTGAAACCACGTAAGGCAATCTCCAGATTTTTTCTCGCTTCCTCGGATTTACCAACAAACAGCAACATTTCTCCTAGGCATGCGTGTCCATCAGCCAAGACCAGTTGATTTTTCTCGAGTTCACTTTCTGGTATCAGTTTATGGCTCAGCTGTTTAATTAAGTTGTAAAATAAAGAATCGTAGACTATAACTAAAGAAATACATAACTTTTTAAATCAGCTTGAGCTACTGTAGAACCCCGCCATACGGCCACCTTGCTTGCTTACGGCTAATACGGTTTTTCGGCCGGGCAAAACGGTCATACATGCGGGTTACCTGAAAATATATATTTAGTAAAATCTAACTAGTGGTCTATTATCAATGCTGCGTTCTGATTGGTTGAGCTATTACTAGGCTATATGTTATAGCCTACTAGTAGAGAACAGCGCGGGCTTTGAAAACCAAAACAATGGCGGCTGAATCGTGTTTTGCTCAGCTAAAGTTGCTTTGTCTCGATAGTTTTGACCAACTAGTTGGATTTTACTAAAATAATTATTCCTCTCGCCCTCATGGCCTCTGAGTCAATAGCCCATGAGGTCGATTTGACTCAGAGCCCATTCGGGCTTGAGGAATAATTGTTAAATAAACCTGAATGTCTAGTTTGTAAAGTATTCTGAGACAAGGAATGTTTAGTCCAGGCCAGACAATTAAGATCGCATTCGGTTCTTGAAAAAAGAATTACGTTTGTCCTTTTTTTATAAACAATGAAGTTAGGGATAATATGTTATTTGCGTTACCCGTGGAAAAAATACCATAACTCAAAAATGAAAAACACGCCGTCTTTATCTAATACCAGTCATTTTATCCCGTGTCAATTGACAAACTAGAATAGAATATTTTAGCATGTTTCTTCTCTTTTTTAATGATCACTCCCTACTCCTTAACCCTTTCCTTTACGAGTCACCCCTACCAGACTAGACTTTTCACAGTCCTCTATTTTCCCGTAAGATCGTCGAGATCGAGCGCTTTGCGTTACGGGCTGCCATCTTTCATCTAACCCTAATCTCCCTCCCCCTACAGCTATAATCCCCGACGCCCGCCCCCTCAGTACATTTGAAAATCAAGATGGCTGCCATTAACGGTAAGACGTGCTGTATCTCGACGATTTCACGAAAAAATAGGGGACTGTGAACAGTCTATTACCGGACATATGCCAAATGTCTTGATTTCCCATTTCGATTTGACACACCGTGTGTAGGCTGGCGAAACGTCCCTTGCGGCACGGAGCTAGGAAAGACGTTTGTTTTCGCAGGCTACACCGTTTGGGATGATTTCTCAGTTTTATACTTTCCATGTTTGCGAAAATAAAGTCTTGGGAAAAGCAGTCCGCGTAAGTATGCGTAGCCTGATATAGACAATTTATTAGAAACATGAATATTTCACTTGATAAACTGGAAATGATTCTTACCTGTTATATTTTAGATACTCGTTTTTCAAGCAATTGAATAGAACGTTTCTTTTCTAGGGGAAAATATGGTTCCTCGAAAAACGTGGCTATCGGAAAATTTTGTCCCATCTCGAAATCTCGGAAGCGTTATTGATAGATCTCGAAGTCTCGTTTCCGGGTGATTTTTCCGTCTTGAAGTCTCAATTTTTTTGCCGACGTGTCTCGGAGTCTCGGATTTGTCGTTTTTTCTTTAATCCGTTTGGTCTTTCCAGGAGTCCAATTTTTCAGAGTTGATGAGTACAGCTTATTAGTCAAACTCAGCTTGTAGATTAAGACAGTAAAACAAGTATATTGGTGGGCTTCCACTAGCTCCCATTAGAGTTTTTCTTTACAAATTGGACATATTCTTTCTTGAGGTTTTATAGCGGAGCTCTCGCGCGCTAAGCGGAGCACCATGGGTAAGAAAATGTGGTATTCTACCCAGCCGAGAAAATTTGGTAATCACGTGACCGTACGCCCGACCGTCCGTCCGCACCACATACCAATGTGGCATACCAATGTAAAATAACTCAATCAAAAGGTATGGAAACCCAAATGCAACTCGAGGTTATTTTGGCAGGAGACTGCTAGCCACCCGCTTCCAAAGGCAGCTAAAGAGTCAATAAAGACGAAACCGGAAAGCGGAAATTGTTTATGTATCTGTGTTTTCTTAAGAATTAAGCTTAGATTAATTGTCACGTCCATAAATTTGGAATATAGAGCAAGAGAAAGACAGAGATTCGTAGTCGTGCAAAACAACGGCAAAGAAATGTACAAAAAAAGTGTGCTGCACGTGCAAAGTTGCTTTTTTGCTAATTACACCTATTGTTCTTTTTCCACCGTTCTCCGGCGTTGCCTTTGCCGCTTAGCATTACACGATTTCATATTTTGTTTGAACAAACTATAAATGTTAACGAGAGCTTCGCTTTTAGCTCTGGCCAGGAGCCCATCAAATAGAGCCTCCATCTCCATTAATTTCTTGAGTCAACCCTTTCCCGAGTAGATTTATAAATAGAACGGCTTGTTTCGCGCGAAAAGTGTCATATTTCCGTGAGTCTCGTATGTCGCCGTGAAAAAGAGGAAGTTGGATGAAGTCGAACACAGAAGCCCGTCCTTCGACCGTTTTCCTTTTTTACTATACGTCCATTTTTACAATTTTACAGCCACTGGGATCTGGATATCATGAAATAAAAGTTAATGAATTACCCGACTGAGACTGAGCATGAAGAGATGGGACAAAGGCGGCGAACTGACGATCACGGAAAGGTTATCTTTGCGAGTGTGTGTGTGTTTTTTTTGCCGCTTTACATCCCACATTTAAGCATGGACCTTGAAAAGAGTCGATGATTAAGCGTTCTGTGGACGATTTGGAACTTTTCGATGATCAGCGCCGAAGAAGTGCCAGGATCATTTGATTTTTGTCATCTCCGTGGAATGGATTTCGCCTGTTAAGCACCGCATGCAAAAAGCGATGACCTAAGTAGCATCTAACGAGGTATGCCTCAGTTCCGAAATTTGAGAAATTGCAGTCTTCCTTTACAACTGACTTGTATCACCATGAGAGTTGCCTGATAAAACTGGCACTTGAAAAGTTGAACAGAAGACAACAGTTGCTCGACCCTGAATAATTTGCTAACGGAGGAATTTGTGACATCGCGCTACAGTCCAAAGACCCACTTATCTCAAGAAAAAACATAGGCACGTTAAACGTGCATGAGCTATTTTGAATGCTTCAGTGTAATGTAACCTTACCAAGAGTGATGATTCTACGTTTTTTCGTCCTACATGTAGACTGGGTTTTTTTGCGAAATTGGGTATTGCCGTATATAAATGAAAACGCGAAACGCTCAGATGCGTCGATCCTCATGCTATATATTCACTTTCCCCTGCCTTTCCCTGTTAGATTTGGTGCACGTTAAACAGGTTATTAAAGTAAAATAAATATCTACTCACCAAACGTTGATTAGAAGGAAAACTCTAAGGTTTCCTCGGAGTTTCTTAAGCCAAAATGTGACTCATCGAATTCGAGTAGTTAAGAAATACCAGGATTCTTATCATTGTGGTAGATTGTTGCATCATCACAATTCACGAGGTTTTCACGTGCGATGCTACTCAGTGAAACAGTCCTTAACTCCAACAACTTATTTCTTCATGTTTTAAAAGCTATTGCTTCTTTTAAAAAAGACAAGAGCCTTTTTTAAGGCATTGGTTACAAAACGAAACAGGTCTTTATACGTTCAAGTTACTATTATTATTGTGAAAAGCCAATCTGCATGAGATGTACAGTCACACAACTGGCACGTGAAAGTGTTGGACTTTGCCCCCTTTCGTTGTTCGTACGTGAGGGAATTCGAGTTATCACACGGTAATCTAGTAAACAGAATTGTAAGAATAACTCATGCACACAATTTGCACGTGAAGATGTTGGTCTTTGGCCCTTCTACAATTCGTACGTAAAAAAACGCAAATTGTTTGCTACAAAATTTTCTCAACGATTTTAAGAAATCACCTCGGCTTCATTACAACATCTGCAATTAAATTATGTTTCATGCCATGTCAAGGTTGATAGCCTAACATTTATTAACTTCCAAGAAAATTATCAAACTGCCGAAATATATTTCTGCTCATATCATGTTACTCCACTCAATAAAACAGTATCTAATTATTGTGTCAACTAGCTTCTTCCAATTGTATTCCTTAACGCTATTGTTTCTACTTAAGTTACTCATCTTTACTAAATAAAATACGTTTCAATAACTATAATGCCTAGTATGCAGGAAGGATGTATCATGTTGTTCACTTATTATTATTTTTTTGTTTTGCTAGCCTGCGTGCAGACGATAACTTAACTCTGATTAGTTAACCAGAGTTTAATTTCGTCTGCACACAGGCTATTGTTTTGCCGGAACGAAAAAAAAAGGTCTGTTGAACTTTGTGAGCGAGAGAGTAATATTTTTAAAGCTTGTTAACAGAATTAACAATACTCGGTACAGCTTTAAAAAGAATAAGCTGCCTTTCAAACTTGTAAAACCACATTTTATAGGCCGCATACTTTCAAATTAAAGTCCATATCTAAATATCAATTATTGCTTCACTGGAAGAGCTTTGAAAACATATGATCTTTTATACTCTACCTTGAAGCGGGTGAAACACAACTTATAAATACGTGCGTTGTACCGTTCGCGATAGCCGAATCGGTCACAAATGTCTTGAAGCAGCATCCGCACTAAAATATGAACCCTTAATCAACTGCATCACTGTTCACAGCGTTTGAATCATGAAGATATTTATGTAATGCTTCCAAACACCTGTACCCGTAATAAAAGACGAAAAAATTGTGACGGATCAAGATGGCGGTCTCAAAGTGCCCTTGTTCGACCTTTACCAATGCCATGTTTAAATAGATGCCAAGATCTCATTGGTTCCTAAGCATCAACTCATAGTACCTTCAACCTTATTGGCTCTTGCAACAAACATCCCAACATACAAAGATACAAAGCCACAAAGATACATACGCTCACACCACTGACATATGAGCTATTTTAAAATAGCTCAACAAAATGGATTGTATCTGCGCCAAAAGAATTATGACTGACTAACAGGACAATTCTCAGCAGTTAATGCAGAAGTTTAGGCTTAATTCTTTCCTCCGAATTCGCATCTGTGGATCACTTTTTTGCGAGAAAACAATGGCTAGCTGGGCCCGGCGTTACAAAACATAGCAAGCAATATCATCGCACTAGCTGACGGACAAAACAACCACAAGGGCTACAAGTATATTTATTCAGATAAACGCATTTCGGAAAAAAAATGCCTTGAAAAACTAGAAATTTGATTAATATTGAGTCATTTAGCGGAAATAAGAACCTTATCGCTCAAAAAAATTGGCTAAAGAAAACGAATCCTGTCAGAACTATAGACTGCAGGTAGTAATTAATCATTATGCACGTAACAGACCAGCTTCATGGCCTCTAATTGTGAGACAAGCAACCAAAATTAAGATTAACATAGTCAGAGTGTAAAACTCTCCACACTATAATCTACCCACCAGAAAGAAAAGAAAGAAAATCTCTGTGGGATAAAAACGCTAAAGTCACGTTTCACTTATGGTTGTGTTTGGCCTGTCAACACCAAATTTCCTGCTGTTTGATGAAGTACAATAGCAGAGTCATTTCGTCGTTGTGATTGGCTCTTCCCACCGTCACCGTGCGAAGTCTCCCCTGGGAACCGTTCAAATTATAAATCTACTCGGGAAAGGGTTGACTCCAAGGGCTTGTATGGGAGATGGCGGCTCCATTTGATGGGCTCCTGCCCTGGCTAAATCTATGTATTATATATATATTCCGGTCACCCGCTACCCGTAACCCGTCACCCGCCACCCGCCACCCGCAACCCGCGACCCGTCACCTGTCAAACGCCACCCGTGGAAAAGTCCTACCTGTATTTGTCATAACATACAGCTCTTAATTCATGAAATTTGACCCTGCCCCGGTAATACGGCCACCCCGCTAATACGGCCAAATTTTTTTGACCCGCTGGTGACCGTACTAACAGGTTTCCACTGCACAAGATTAAAATAACATTCCGTTGGGTTACGCTACTTGAATTGTTAGAAGTTGCCACCAGGGCAGTTTTTACTCGTTTCTGCCCTCCATGCCTCAGTTTTAAGACAATAATTCATTCAGAAGTAATTGTGGCAATCTGTGGAAGGCCTTGAAAAGATTTATTAAGAGTAAATGATGAGTCTGTTAGTTACCTCCACTGCCTCTTTTAAATGTGGTAATATTTTGGGTAACATA
This sequence comes from Porites lutea, assembly GCF_958299795.1. Classification (NCBI taxonomy): domain Eukaryota; kingdom Metazoa; phylum Cnidaria; class Anthozoa; order Scleractinia; family Poritidae; genus Porites; species Porites lutea. The sequence continues at coordinate 40,646,125 of NC_133202.1, forward strand.
ATGAAGTCCTGATCTCTGCTCTGTTGCAGGGCATCTTTTAAATTGCTGCTTAGGCATTTAATTGCATGAAGGACATCACTTGATGTCAATGTCGGTGGGATAATCTTGATTGTCTTGTCTCCACTTGGAATCAACTGGTTCACGAGCTGCCGAAAAAGGTCAGACCAGTTTTCCTCTGAAATTTTGAAACACAGCATAAAATCACAACGGGTTTAGTAAAAAAGATGGTTGTTGTTGTTGCCTTTTTTTTAATTTTTGTGTTAAAGTTTATAAAATGGCTGATCTCGCAGAGTTAACCGTACAAAATAGGAAAGTTTAATGCTCAAGAAGTCAGCGAGTAAGAAAATTACATATATAGTTATGCTCAATTAGGGACAAGAGGGCACATGACAATCAGGTACATTAGTTCTTCGGTGATCGACCATGACCATTCAGCCCCTCAAATACACATCATATCTGGCGATCAGGAAATATATATAAGACTACAAGGAAGATACAGGACCAGGACAAAAATCCTCAGCAGGTTCGGAAACACAAGCAGCTTATCACTAATCTGATGCACGGATCGAAGGACATGAGAATGCTCACCGGCATTCATTCGCAGACACAGATCCCAAGGAAATCGAACGTCGATGAAAAAAAGAGGAAACCCTAGATACTCCCTTGTTTTAGGTGTTTCCAGGTCTCAAACGATGTCGATGCACTTGACATTGAAGGGACTGATCGAATCTCTCGACGACACCCCACTCAAAACTTCAGGCCAGCAGCAAAATGAATTCGACCAAACTACCGCCAAACTGGAGACCAGAAATTTGAATGCCCGCTGTTATTGACAATATGTATCAAATGGCAGCAGAGGTACTGCTCAACACTTCAGATAGCCAAATCAGTATAGCTTCGCAGACCATGATGTCGCAAAACGTAACAAAATTTTACAACCGCCACGCCTACACAGGGAAGCCAGTACACTATCCAGCAGCTTTTGGAACATGGGACTGAAAGATGGCATTAATCGGCAAGCATACAATATGGAAGATTAGAAAGATTAGAGCTCACCTCTGATTCAGTTAGGGTAAACAGATTACTTGACATTAGAGACCCCGAAATTTCAAATTGAGGCAGCAAAGAAAGAACGGTCTAATAAAAACAATGAACAAAATGGCTGCTCCGTGGACTAGATCGTGAGGGACAACGAACCAACTTGAATGATCGTGAGGGACCACGAACCAACTTGGATGTTTATTGATTTGTTATTGGGCAAAATTGTAACTAACTGAATGTGGACAAGCTATTGTTTCATGAAAATGTAGTGTCGGATTAGAAGTTTTAAACGACTGTTTAATATAAAACTTGCTGCAGAACATGATGATGAGCACTTAAGTAATAATATATCAGTAAATGATGAAATTGACGAATCCTAGCGCGTGCCGTTCAAACTTGCTAATAACTTTTATCTCAACCTTGAGAAATCTAAAAGTATCTAATCCAATTAATTAGTTTGGATAAAATTTCTCTCAAAATTCTTAAACTATTTGCGTGGTTGCGGTCTCGCTGACTTTCATCTTCAATCTCGGTCCCTTAATTAAGGCCCTAAGGCATGAAGGCTTTAAGTCTAATTAACCTATTTTAAAATCTGGAGACACACTGCAATGTGAGAACTATAAGTTAAAATGTCTGTGTTACCAATAGTAAGCAAAGTATTTGAAAAAGAAGTTTCCCTTCACCGTTTATAGCTATCTCCTGCTATCTGACAGGAAAGACTCCATGATGTGCCCGAATCACTCGACAGTAACGATCCTCATTTAAATATGTAATGCTGGCTAGAAAATAAGGATAATGTAAAATTGAATGGTGTCGACATATTACCAGACATTGAACGGACGTTTGACTCCATTAATCACAGCATCCCGCTAAACAAGGCTAAATCAGCGTCTTGGTTTCATTGATCTGGAGGTCAAATGGTTTGAATAGTACATGACAAATAGGCTAGGGGAAAACAATGCGTTGTCAATGACCAGCTACCACCTAAGAAAATAATCACTTGCGGGGTTAAGCTCGTAGAACTGATGAAGGGCGCCTTGAAGGATTAAACGGAGAACGAAAGCAGCAATATGACTTGCATTGTGATATGCATAGAGTTTGTCACAACTACCATTGCAGTTGCTTTCACGTAACATGAAAAATATGCTATAAAACAAGAAATTGCCCAATTCAAACGTTGTTCACGCACCTGGAGAAAGCCATCAAGTACCGAAGCGAGAGAAAGAATGAAAGCAACTGGACCTTATTCAGGACTATGTAAGTAACGAAGGAAGACCTGATCCACCACCAAGTATCAGACTCAGCAGACTAGTAGTCAAGACTCAGTTGTAATGATTCAGTTTTCTAAGCTCAACGGAACTTTAGAACGTTCTAGAACTTGAGCAGGCGATGTTTTATGCATTGATACGTCGATTTTTGTTGACGTCATTACTTATTAAAATAATTGAAATTGTCTTGTGCAAATTTCCTTTCACACACCCTCAAATGGGAGAGATCGACATACTGTTAATAGCTTTGTGCGCCCAACATGAATAAACTTCAGCTTGATAAGTGGCTGCTAATAGTGGGCTGAACATGACGAGCTACTCGCGTATAATATATTTTTGCATAGATATTAAAAGGGAAAGGATTTCGGTTTAAGTAATTAAAAAATCAATGCAATATATTTCAACAACATTTATTAGCCTTTTTTCCTCTCTTACCGCTGAGCGCTGGTTTTCGATCTATTAGTATGCTTCTCAGTGTCTTATGATCCCTCTCATGCATTGTCACTACTTTTACTCCATCTAGGCTTCCAAGAACATCCACAAAGTTGCTTTGCTTTATAGTCTCTTTAGCGTCTTCAAAACACCTCTCTAGACTCTGTAAAGGCAAGTAATCGGCCTCCCCTGAACAGCAAGCCAAGAATTTCAAAAGCTGTCGAGTAAAAACATGTATTATTGCACTGTAGATCACAAGGGCTTCCTATCCCCTACCCGTTTCGACGCCTGTTACGCAGGCTACCGCTTGTATCGCCAAACTGTTCGTTAAATTTCTCAATAAATTCTGTAACCAGTGTGAGTTGATTGCTTTGAATCAATTTGATGACTTTCTGACTCAACAAGGCAACCTCACCTGCCACCAGAGCCGGAATCGCAAATACCACTCTACCGAAACCCTGAGTCTGCTTGTTACTGGTAATATTTCCAAAACAATGGACTAGAAGGAAATAACGGCTATGGTCCTGGTCGGTCTAAGCAAGGCATTTGATAGCTTGTGTCATAGGAAACTCCTTCTTAAGTTGCAAGGGCTGGGTGCGTCAAGCAAAGCGTCGAAGTGGTTTGAGAGCTACCTGACCGACCGTATGCAGGTCAACAGGGCTAGGCACATCTCTCTCTGAGGAGCTAATCGTTACACATGGCGTACCTCAGGGGTCCATTTTAGGGCCGCTCCTGTTCAGTCTCTACATGAATGACTTACCCTCCGTTGTCAAATTTCCAAGTGAAGAGTACTAATAAGCCACTCATCAATCCTAGTATAAATTCAAACTCATTTTGTTTGGAATGCGACAGCTATTAAGTAACATTCCGGATGTCAGAGTTCCTTTTCTTGGCCAAAACCTAGCTCCCGTACCTTCAGTTAAAGATCTGGGTATCATATTAGACTCAAACCTTACATTTAATGAACATGTAAACACATTTACTTCGTCCCTTATCTCTACTCTGTGTCAGAAAAGCAGAGTTAGTCATCTTTTTTCCAAATTCGTACTCTTCACCATTTTGAATTGCTCGGTTTTAAGTAAGCTCTATTTATTGCTCTACAGTGTGGTCTGGCATTTTCAAGCAGAAAATTTATAAATTGCAACTTGTACGAAATGTTGCTGTTCACGTGTTAACTAATACTAGGAATTTCGACCATATCTCACCAGTCCTGCGGGAACTGGGTTGGCCCTCTATTACACATCATTAGTACGTGATGTCACACAGTTATACGAAATAGTATAATAGTATAGTATATTTTTTCATAGGTTTAATGCAAGCCAATAATTAAACCAACTCGTGATGGGAATCCCTTTTATTTTCTCATACTAAACTATCATATCTCGGTGAGCATTCGGAAGTCAGCCAAGCGTTGTCATTGCACGCGTGCTGAACAAGAATGCTGTATAATGACAGACTAGAAACAATAGACAACTCCCAAAGCACAAACTAAGCCAAAACGCTAAAAATCTTCAATGTTTACTCAAGTTTGGGCTTATAGAAGATAATGTCACAGTTTTTCAATGACCATGAAATTCAGAGTCCGGGTAGTTAGTTAATCAATTGTGGCCCTGAAAAAATTTGAAGGAAAAAAAACTACGAATTTTTAAGAAAATGCTTTTTTCGTGAGATTGACTCTTAAACGCTGACAAACGTCAACAAATAGCGAAAACTATAATTTCTAAATGTTTGCTTTGCTCGAAATCGCGCGCATTTACAAGGCCCTAAATTGTTTTGCTGACTTGCAAGGACCCATCTGTTATAAGGATGCCCAAAATACAGAGATGAATCTCACAGTTTATTAGATATACCCGTGTAAAGTTTGCTTATCATTTTCGCATAAATTAGGACCTAAATTTGGAAACCGCTGAATTTTCTCGAATTGGGTCTTTGCGATTTTGGTGAAGCTCTGTTCAGCGCAAGGCACTAATGCGCACTATGTGTAGCCGAGAGATTTTCAGGAAAAAATGCCGGCAACAGCAGATTTTCGACTCAGACCTCAAAGGGGCGTGGCATTATAACCACGTGACATTTACTCCGATCGCCAAAAATTTTATGTTATATTGTAGATTGATCTATATGTTATCCATTCTATGTGTTAGACTTACGATGAAAGTAAAGGCGGGGATACCAGAGAGCTTCAAAGTAGGATAGTAGCCCCCCCAAAAAACTGGGTCGAGTCACCTTAAAAAAGAACCATGGGGAAAAGTAAACTCGACTCTAGTCTGGGTGTGAGAATTCTCTACGATTAAGCTGTACTGTGATACTGAATTCAACTTGTTTTCTAAAATAGCCGCCACATATTTCTCTTGGACATTGTTAGTTTACTAGAGTGGTGCCGTTGAAGTTGGTGAAGATGTTTGTAGTCTCCTTCTTCAGTCCATTAGTTTCGCACCAGCTTTTGAAGTCAAAAAATTAGTTGCAAACTACACTCTTGCTGTTGCTGCTCGCTCAAAAGCTATCGCAATATGCCAGATACTTGCGCTCCCCTGTAAAACTGTTGGGCTTGGCTAGCATTTCCGCCTATAGTATTTAATCATGATAAAAAAATCTACACTTAAGACACAACACCACAAAACTCATGCATCATTATCATCTAGTTCTATTGTCACCAAGTACCTTTTCTTGATTTTTGCGTGTCATTTCCAGAAGCAGCATGCACTCATACAGCGATTCCGTCTTCGTCTCGACTAAGTCTTTGTATGTTAGCTTCTGATTGGTTTCTTCCCTGTAGTTTTTCACAAATGCTCCAAACCTTAAGTCAAGAATAGCAAACAGTAAAACGACTTAACTCATCCTTTGCCCAGTTTACAACCTCAGGCAGCAATGGGAAAGAGACGTTCTAAAATGAGATGGCTGTTTGTAAACGAGAAAAAAAATTAATGTGCACTACAATTAAAGTTGTAATATTCTGTCATTTTTTAACAAGTAATATAAGGGGCTCAATGAGATAAAATGGGTAAACTCGGTCCTTTAACTCATATTTTTTTTTGGCCCCTACAACTGGGCTGACGAAAGACACTCCTTTGTAACTTCACCAATTATTTTTGTAGGCATGCTTGGCGGACAAAAATGTAGGTAAAGAAAGTGCTTTGTTAGAAGTTCTAACGCCGTTGAAAACTTTGTTTTATCATCCATAAATCGTTTTCCATAATTTAGAATCTCTTTTTATGGTCGCCTGACACTGGCTGAGGGAAGAAAACTGCCAATCGTATATTCTTTTAGTGTAGTCATTACGTGGCAGATAGAAACGTAGATGATGTAAATGGCGCGCTTTACTCCCCGTCCTGGCGCTACAGTAAAACGTTCGAATCCTTTGATCTGTTTGATCATTCTATTACTTACTTTGCTATATCTTGGGGACTGCGCTTAAGCAGTTCAACGGCTATGTCTTTAGCATTCTTTGTGTCACCTCCAGTTGCTGTTATGCCCGTTTTTTTTTCAAGAAATTGAACTGCATCATTCTCCGTCATTTTTCCAATGTACACTTTCTGCAGTATAGAGTCATCCTCATCTCCAAACAGAAGTTTGGAGTTGCCATCACCAGTAGTCATTATGACAAGACCTTTTCCAAACTTGCTATCGCCCGGTTGAGGCCAGAAACTCCTAAGGCATGCAACCTTTTCCGTTGTGGATCCTTTGATGTAAAGGACCCATGGGCCTTTCTTTCCGAGCTCCTTCATAACTTTTTCGTATATCCGTTCAAGAGCTTCATCATGGGCGTTCTTCTTACAACGATGGTGGAGATGCTGTTGAATTAGCCTCCCCTCCGATGTCCTGTTGTGAAGTGAGATTTCCATAGAGGCATCAGTGGCTTCCTCGTTCAGCCCAATTGCTTCAGCAAGACTTCTGTAACTCTCAAATAACGTCCTTTTGTTGGTCGCATTCAGAGTCCATCTCATCGTGGATTCTTCTAGGAACAATTTTGGTTTACCCTGATCAGCTCGTGATATGAAAGAATTTGTTATTCGCGATATGCAAATTGTGGTCATCAGATTTGTAGCTGAATAATTTTTTCCATGTCCGGATGGTCCATGTACTAAGAGAGTCTTCACAACACTGGAGAGTTTGGCTCCTTGGCAAAGAGTATTGAGCTTCTCTCTTATTTCTGCATCTTCCGTTCGTGTAAAATATCCAGCACATGGTGGAATCCATGATGGAGGATCTTTGCGCGGAAAATTTGTGCAAAATTTTTCTTTAACGAAATTGCAAAAGTTATGAGCCGCCTTCTCCAATCCCTTGACGTCTACTGAAATATCCCAGCGCATGGTTCATCGAAGTGTACTGAAAATGAAAAATCAAAAGTCCAAAAGTGAAGTAAATACCTGATGGAAATGTTTCATAATTTGCAACTCAAGGTGGCTAAAATAAGTTATGACTAATGCAGACGCCAAAAGATACAGAGCCAAGTGTCCGATTAAAGAGGTATCCGTACTACTCAGATAGGAATGGAATGAAGTTTGGTACCAATGGTTTCAAGTGTACAGTCGATGAGACAGGTGCCCCTAACAGGAGGCGTCCGTAGGGAGGAGTTCGAAACCAAGTTAATAGTCTAAATTAACGAGTCTAATTAATTAACCACGTCCTTTATTTATCCTCAGTATTTTAAAAGTCCCACCACGTCAATTCTAATCGTCTGAAGCGCCAGAAATCGAACTTCAGTTAACCAGTGGTCCTCTTATGATCTGCAATATCACTGAGGTTCTCTAAAGGCGATAGTTAAAAACAGAGGTAAAAAATTGATTTCATCTTAAATCTGCTATCCACTTAGCAAGACGAGGGTGATATTGAGCAATGTAGTAAATGCAAAGCTAAAAGTTGAAAAGTTTATTAAAACTCATTGCAGTAAAATCAATACTGAATTGGTGAGCTAAGAATTTACAAGACTGATTTCAAAATATACTATAAAATTTTCAGGATAGTCCTACCAACTGGGATATTATGCATTTTGATGATTTGATGGAAAGAGCGCTAAAACGTATGCTTATCCTTAGAGTGTGTAAAAGAAATGGTTGTAGTGTATCTGATCTTGATTACCTCTTTAATAGCCTCATTATATCACTTTTTACTTACTGTATCAGAGTTTGTGGTGTTGCTACTTATACCAAATACCTTAGTCAACTTGACAGGCTATTAAGAAGGACCTTAATCGATTTAGGTATATTCAACATGAATCATCGATTCAACAGGTTAATAAAGACAGGGATGTGAGGCCCTGGAAAAGTATTATGGGTACTTCCTCGCATCCCCTGCAGGATCTTCTCCCCCCACTTAAGAACAGGGCTCTACGCAGTAGGTCGCATCCTTACCAGATTTCACGTGTTAATACAGAGAGGCTTAAGAAATGCTTTGTAAATAGACGTCTCTTTGATTCTAAATAGATTGTAATTAACAATTAGACAGTTGCATCTTCATTTATAATGAATCTTGTAAGTTTTAACGTTTGTTTAAAACCTTGAATAAAGACTTTTATCATTATTATTATTATTATTATTATTATTAAAAATACTACTGATTTACCTAGATATTTACCAATATGAATGAATGTTCCTTGCAAAAAAGCGTCATTTTTAATATGTAAAAAGCTGACTTTTTCAAATTACACAGTTGTAAAAATCCTGCCTTTTTACGGGTATTAAAAGCTGTAAAAAACCTGTTTTTTAACAGAAATATAGTTTTGTAAAAAGCTGTTTTTTTACAAAAAATATTTTTGTAATACCAGAAAGCCCTTGTGAAGGTTGAACAACTTTAACATGAACACTAACTGAATTCGCCACTAACTTTTAGTATATGACCGTTTTTTACAGAATATATTTTTGTAAAAAAGCTATCCTTTTACAAGTATATCTCAGTATAAAAAAAACAACTTTCTTACGGTACCGTTTTTTTACACAACAATAATAATAATATTACTTGGAAAAGTTTACTTAAAATATCTAAATGTAAAAGGTGAATATGCCCCCTTGGTCCTACAAGTAATTGAGCCATGGAAATTTTTGGAGTTCTTTCTGAGCTTGTAATTGCAAGTACCTGCAACAGGCCAAGGTAACAATTTAAATAAAGGATGGTCCCTTGATTTCATCTTTTCAACATATTTACAGCCTAAATCTTCTCTTCTCTCTTGCAGTATTGGCAAATTTGCTTGACCCAGGGCATCCGCATAGGATTCCTCCGCAGGGAAAACTATCTTAACTTGTGCCTTTTTTTGCACTGACTCTATTACATCAACTAAGTAGTCTGGGATAGTTTGCCACATGGGCGCAGCGTATTCTAAAACTGTTCTTATCGTAGTAAGCGTAGTAAGATATACTTTCAGAATGCTAGATATTTATTTTGCTAACACACCCGCTCTACGCAGTACCCTTAGGGAATATAATTTCTCACAGGCTTTTTCAGCAATGTAGTCCAGATGACTATTCCATTTGAGGTCATCGCTCAGAATGACACCTAAGATCTTATAACATTTAATCGGCTTGCTCTTTAACATTACTTCCTATTAGAAATAATAGAGTTGAGTAATACGTTTGAATTGTGAAGAAAGTTTACAAACATTTCTTTGCAATTAGTTGGATTTAATTTCATCTTATGAGCCATGGCGAAATTGTGGATATCAGAGGCAGCACCGTCGGTTCAAGAGACTGATAGAGTTCCTTGGGATAATCTCTAGAGCTGATGTGTCGTCTATGAATGTGATACGCAGATGCCAGTCAGACAGCAGTCTGTTGGTCATAACTGTAAAGAGAACAACACCCAGCTTGGTCCCATGGGGTATTCCTCCTTTCGGTGATTTCCAGTCGGACAGCGTTCCTCCAATCCGGACAGTCTGCTGAAGGCTGATCAAAAAGCAGCGATCCAGCTCAGGAGTACAGGATGGACTTCCAGTTTGTCGATTTCTTAAATTAGAATAGTGTTACCAATATGATCAAATCCCTTAGCGAGATCAGCGAAAAAGATCCGAGCACATGCCTCACCACTGCCCACCGCCTCGTATATCGCCTGAAGCATGTATAGGAGCTAGTTTTTATGCTTTTATAAATAATGCCATCAGAAACTCATCGAGGGCTGGGACGTGAAACTCATATATGTTTGATTTGTCCGATGCTCGTGATCATTCATTTTCGAAAGGACCATATTTGGAATGAGAAGAAAAGATAACTCACCAATCAAACTTCGTAAACGACGTGACGTAATTTTACTTCACGTTCCCGCGCACACTTAAAGGAATGGCCAAAAAACGGGGGGAATCTCCCGAAAGCCGAATAAAGTTTCAAAGGTTGAAACCTGACGAAGCTTATCGAAATACGGAGCAGGAAATTGGCTTACCAAACTTTTCAACACTATTTTTCTAAGTTAACAAACTGAAAACTAAGCCAAAATGCTCGGCTATAAGGCGCAGCCCTGATTTTTGGCGATTTTCACCTTAAGTATACAAAAAAAAAAAAAAAAAAAAATTGCACAACAGCACGCTTTCCAAATACGCTGATTACATATTTCGATACCTATCAACACAAAAAGCATTGTTTTCTAAAGTTGTGAATACTCAGGGAATCCGTTTTGTTCCGTAAACAAGTCAGGCGCAGATCCATACCGTTCTCCCCTGTTTAACGGGAATCGGTCCGATTTTTCATTCTAAATATGTTTTTAGTAAAAAACTTTAAACTTTCCAGGTTGATATCTGGAAAATGCTTTGAACAGTCAGTAAATATCCTGTCTGAATGACTCAGAAACCCAGAAAAGGGGACTTTGAGGAGTTCAAATGCAAAAAATTTCCCTCAGGAGCATGCCCCCAGACCTTCCTAGAAATAGGAAATCGGTCAGTATTTATTCTAGATCTGTGCCTGCAAGTCAGCTGTCATGGTTGGCGCATATTGACATCGGTACACGTATAGGTAGTATCAACATAAAATCGATCTGGTGATACATGAGCCTATTTTTGCTAATTAACTTCCAAATCTTGTAAAATTAAGCCCTTGTTTATCAAAATAGCTGTGATAAAAGAGCTCCTCTCACAGTTCTAAGAGCAGATTTGGGAACTTTCTTCGGAAAATAAAGGTCTGAAATAAGCGCAAGATCGCAGTGCAGAAATGACTGTAGACAAACCAACATCTTGGCTCAAGCACGTGCTCAAAAATTCGCCTGGTTACCAAGCATCAACATCCAGTTCAAAACGATCTTGTGTAAGATGATTAAGAGTGAGTCCATGGGTGCACCAGGCAGGTGTGCTACATGCTATCTCTCCGATTTCAGTGAAACTTGGCCAGTTTAAAGGGTCTACCCCAAAACTCAAAGTGACATACTGGTTCACAGTTTGGATCTTTATGGTGGGAGATAGCCCACCCAACTGGTTTAATTAGATTTTTTACCGATAAAAGTGCATTAATAACAGGCAAAAGTAGAAAGCTCTTAGGACAATTGCTTTTAACCTTTGACTATGAGGGTTTGTATATATGTTGATACATCTTTGACCAATGCAAGAATGTAAGTTTTAGTCAATTTGATTGACAGCTTGTCAATCACCGGCCTTGAATATGGGACCACCTTTTTAGCCATTCAAATACTTGCTTATTTTGAGATCAAATATCTCTCCTTGCCAGGAAGCTATGACAATAATTTTGCTATTCCCTGTTTACCAACCCTTTGGTCTATAATAATCATAAAAAACATTTCTGGGCTCTTCCTTTTTTGGGCGTCAGATGCCACTTGAAAACTGCCCCTAAATCAAGCTTATTTCCACTTCACCTGTCCAATAATTCAGCAATTAACGGCTGCTGAAGTTACTAAACCGACACTTTCCAGCCCGTTATACGAGAGTGATAGTTGAGAAGTTTAATGCATGCTTAAAAAGTTCGAGATTCTTCGAGAAAATCAAAAATTTCACACTGATTAGTGATGTATGTCACCAAAATAACAAAGGCAAAATCGTAATGTTTGTGACCTCGTTTTGATTTTCGCACCAAGTCAGAGATTATTCTTCTTAGAAGTTAAACTATACAGAAGTCCTTCATTCAACAAGTGTTATGGTCTCTAGACCAAGCTGTTTTAATTGGGGGAGATTTCAAGGCTACATGGTGCGCGGTTGTTGACAAGCTTTGAATCACGCGAGTATATGACAGTCATAAAGCAACGTCAACTCGTACATCTAAAAACGACATTCAATAATGAGAAATTCTTCCCTCTAGCGATAAAGAAATTACGCCCTTAAAAAGTTCATTAAGTTTAGGCCACAACCTCAGAAAAAGAATAGTATTACAAAGAAGAATAATGTTAGTTCTACTTAACCGCTGTTGACCTACGCCAAACTATAATGTATGCTTCGTGACCAGACAATATTTGTTTAGAATCCACTTCTTTGCCTCCCAAAGGCTTTCAGAAGGTCCTGCTTGTCTCTATAACTATATTTATCTCCTCCTATCTTCATTTTTTTTTTTAAAAAGCAAGTTGTTCGAAGATCTCTCTCAATCATGATGATTTACAACCAAGTATTATGTGACAAAAAGAAAGAGCCTGCATGTTTTGATCAGCGAATTTCCCGCGCCTTTCCCGGCAATTTACATAAATCTTTTAAGACAATTTTCGGTTGTCCAAACTGGAAGAGAGAATGAATAAAAATAAACAAAACATTTCATAGCTAAAAAAAATAGATATTTAAATTTTTGTTTTTGTCTCCCAAGGCCAAAACTGAGAAACACTAGCCTGTATACAGACACCACCCCCCCCCCCTCCACCTACTGAATCACCTGATCTTTTGTTACTAAAAATTCCGTGTTTACTTCCTGTTTAAAAGCCACGACATTTATTGTCGATTACTCGTTTAAAAAGGCGTTTATTGTCATTAAACGCGTTATTTATTGTCATTAAAGGCGTTTATTGTCATTACAATGATAAAAACAACATATTCAAAGCAATTCAAACTAGACAGACTGCAAATTATAGTAGTTGCTAAAAAATATATCTACGTGTCCCAACTGTTCATCAGTAGGATGCCTAAAATGCGTGCAATTCCACAATTGGTTTCGGCTCCATTAAATCCTATACCAGTTGCAGAACATTTTAGGAGGAGCCACCCACCGTGTGAGCACAGTCGCGGACAACACATATAAGTGAGGAAAATAACGCAGAGCAAAACTAAATGTACACGCAACTTAAATAAATAAATAATGTACGCGCCCAAAATTAAATTGCCCGCGCACACGTACCAAGATACAACTGAAATAAAAATCCAAGTAATAAATAAGCAATGTAAGGATGCGATGGTGCACAATTTAAGCGTGGATTGCTAATCTCATCTCCCGCAGGGCTGCGCCATACTTCTCGACGATAAGACCATGGCGATTGACGAATTTATTCGATGAATTCTGAAGTCGATTGGTTTCAAAGCCTTGTTGTCTGAGACTTAATGAAAGTCCGCGGAGTTTATTTATGAAGTCAACTTTGGACGTGCAAATTGTAGCATATCTCACCAGTTGAGATATGTAAACACCGTTAGCTGGATTGGCGAGAATGTTGCTGTCCATATGAGGAACGTTGACAATCCGGAATGCAAAGTCATCTCTCTTATCGTAGATGCCGATACGGAAAGGTGTGGTTACGTCCCCAGTCTTGATATTTGTGTCGAGATAGCTCACTTCAGTAGATGATAACTGTTTGTTGGTACTTCCTTTTCTTCTCTTTGCTCCACGAATATCGATTCTTTGGGTTTGTTCTGGTTACACGTCGAGTTCAGATGCATAACATACATCGAAGAATTATGTTTCTCCTCGTGACCAGAAACTTCCTGCCTTTATGTCCATTCTAGCCTCAGGACTTGTGACGGAGGAGCTTAGGTTGAATACGTCAATGTTCATCGGTAGGAGGTGGGGCTCTACCTCGACATCCTTGCAGACTTTGCTGAGAAGAGATGTAAGAAGGTTCTGGATGCCATCATGTCTTTGTGAAACAAAACCCTTCTTCTTACACCACAAGTCCTGCTCTTCAAGGGCAACGGAATTGAGGCACGCGCTTGCACCGTTGTCTCTAGCCTGCAGTGTTGACCTTAGAAAGTCTAGCTGCTACACGGTGCTCTTATTAACTTTGAGGCAACGTATTGCTGTGAGGCTTCAGCTTTCAGGTCTGGTATATATACCCAGAACCCCTTGCGAATAGTTCTTGCAACTCATCAGGGAGCGGTTCCGTCTGACCAAAATGAACTGGAAGGAAAATACCGTTGATCGCTTCATCAGTTGGTTCCACCTAGTCTTCAAATGAGTCACTTTTATGCATAAAGTATGCAAATTTCGATTTGTGGCCCTTTGCGAAGGCGACGTAGGCGGCATGGGGTTGACTCTTTACGATCTCAGCCAGCAACTCGATGCTTTCCCTCCATCCCTGAACTTTTCCAATACATTATTGGTCTTTGTGTACTCCTGAGATCCAATGACTGCTCCTAGGTGTCGTTGACCTTCCGTTGTTATTCTGACCTCCTCTCCAAACACCAATTCGGCCTCATCTGCTAGATCTTGTGTCTTTACTTGTAACCGGGCTTTACTATCAGCTATCTTTTGGAGCCATGGACTAGGTAGCCACATTTCTTTCCTTCTTGACAAAAAAGCTTGAACCAGTTGTATAACAGATCAGTTGGGCCGCCTCCCGCCGAGTCATCAGCCAGCCATACTTGCTTAACTTCAGGTATACGCGCTCTTAGGCTCTGAATCAAGATGGATGTGTTGATCGCATACCACCTAGCGCTGGAGGGTCAACCTGTGTTGTCCCTTCCTGGCCGATAAGATCTCTTCCCCTCCACAGGTGAACAATCTCGAGGGAAATCTGTACGTGTTGATGATATGGATATTTCAGGGCAAGTAATTTGGATATTGCTGGCGTCAACCAACAGGATTCCGTCTGTACCATCATCATCAAAAATCCGGGCCATGGCGTATATATATTTGGCGGCCTCGGCATCCGCACTGTGGCCAGCACAAACCTGCAGGGGACCGGCTGCCAGCTTAATCTCCTCCTTTAAGAAGGTGGATATGGTCTTGCCAATTATTCGCTTCAAAACCTCTCTGACTCCTATTCGAATTCCCGGGTTCTTTTCAAGTGGAATAAGCGTGCAGGAAGAGTAGTTTTCCAATAGGGAAGGGCCGGCTAACTTGATTTCACAGATATCTGGTCAACGCTTATTTTTGTTCATTCTCTCTTCCAGTTTAGACAGCCGAAAATTGTTTAAAATAATCTTGATCGAGAGTGACAGAGATCTTCGGAGAAACTTGTGAAAAAAATGAAGATAGGAGGAGATAAATATAGTTATAGAGATAAGCAAGACCTTCTGAAAGCCTTTGGGAGGCAAAGAAATGGATTCTAAACAAATATTGTCTGGTCACGCAGCACACATAATACTTCTGCTAGATTGACAGCGGTAAGTAAAACTGACACTATTCTATTTCTGAGGTTGTAGCCTCAACTTGACAAACGTTTTAGGCGTAATTTCTTTATCGCTATAAGGAAGAATTTCTCATCATTGAATGTTGTTTTTAGATGTGCGAGTTGACGATGTTTTGTGACTGGCGTTATACTGGCGCGATTCAAAGCTTGTCAGCAACCGCGCACCATGTGGCCTTGAAATCTCCCCAGGAAATTAAAAACAGCTCGGTCTTGTCACAGTAAAGACCATAACACTTTTGAATAAAGGACTCATGTATAGTTGAACTTCTATGAACAATAATATCTGATTTTGCAAGAAAATCAAAACGAGGTCACAAACATTACGATTTTGCCTTCGATATTTTGGTGACATACGTCACTAATCAGTGTGAAATTTTTAATTTTCTCACAAAATCTCGAACGTTTTAAGCATTCATTAAACTCCTCAATTATTATTCTTGTATAACGGGCTGGAAAGTGTCGGTTTAGTAACTTCAGCAGCCGTTAATTGCTGAATTATTGGACAGGTGAAGTGGAAATAAGCTTGATTTAGGGGCAGTTTTCAAGTGGTATCTGACGCCTAAAAACGGAAGAACCCAGAAATGTTTTTTATGTTTATTATAGACCAAATGGTTGGTAAACAGGGAATAGCAAAAATATTGTCATAGCTTCCTGGCAAGGAGAGATATTTGATCTCAAAAATGGAATGGCTAAAAAGGTGGTCCCATATTCAAGGCCGGTGATTGACAAGCTGTCAATCAAATTGACTAAAACTTACATTCTTGCATTGGTCAAAGATGTATCAACACATATACAAACCCTCACAGTCAAAGGTTAAAAGCAGTTGTCCTAAGAGCTTTCTACTTTTGCCTGTTATTAATGCACTTTTATCGGTAAAAAATCTAATTAAACCAGTTGGGTGGGCTATCTCCCACCGTAAAGGTCCAAACTGTGAACCAGTTTGTCATTTTGAGTTTTGGGGGAGACCCTTTAAACTGGCCAAGTTTCATTGAAATCGGAGAGATAGCATGTAGCATGTAGCACACCTGCCTGATGCACGCATGGACTCACTCTTAAGTCGTCGATTAACAGTAGCTTTAGAAGATGTAGAAGTCATTGAAAACCGATGACAAAGAAGAGGATGAGTAGCTAGAGCTTCTAGAGTCAAAAATTTGACCCAATTTTGTTTTGTTGCCCAAATACTCGGTTATAAGACACACCCCGAAATTACAACAGATTTAGAGCTATCAAGCGAACTTTAGTTGAAAAAATGCTGCGCCTTACCGAAAAAATACGGTAATTTTATGAATGAACAAACTCAAAACAATAGACAAAGAAGCCGTTTCTTTTTTCGTTCTTTTCTTTTTTATTCGAAATTACAAAAGGTAATCCTTTAAAGTAATAGTCGAGTAACACTATCTCGTTCGTGGATCCGTTCTCGCAAGTAAAATCGACTGAGCAGTCAGCACATGGCAAAATTGAACACAAAATCCCACAGGTACCCCAAGCTCAAGAGTGGGAATCGTTGTTGCGTAACAGAAATATTATAAACCGGTTTGTATAGCGATTTAAGCAATCGTTATTTAGGGCATTAAATTAATAGAAATAAAAATACGTCGAAACTTCCTACCTTGTCTTGTTTGTGGCATGTTAATAATAATAACCTTTATTTATTACCTTTGGCGATAAGAATTACGGTAATATTACAATAAAAATTCAAAACACTACATATTATATATACATATCAAATTAAGTTAAGATTAGCACCTCTAGGAATAAATAATTGTTTGTGCCTAACAGTGCGTGACACAGGTATTCTGAGGTGCGCTGGGTTAGTCTTACAAGATCTTAGATTATGGCCATGATCCACTGGCTTTTCTAAAAAACGCTTACAAGGATGTGCTTCAGATTCTAGGATACGTTTAAATTCTTTCCTCGTCAAATTCTGACGCCTAGTTACAAGTGACTCAACAGTATCCCTAGGGAGACCAATGAAATTTAGACATCTATTCTGCACTCTCTGTAGATCTTCTTCGAGGTAAATGGGCAGCCCTCCCCAGACAGGCGAGGCATATTCTAAAACAGGTCTAATCTTAGTGATGTAAGTTGTAAGACCAATGTCCCTGGGGAGATGGGCTGTTCTACAGACCCTAAGATAGTGGATCCGTTTACACGCTTTGCTGACAATACTTGAGACATGTGTATTCCACTTGAGATCGTTCTGTACATATACACCCAGTAGTTTAAACTCTGAAACCCTCTCCAGTTCAGTAGGCCCGATATTAATAGGAGCAGGAATTGGACAGGACTTCTTGAAGGTGATCCACATATCTTTGGTCTTTTTAGCATTCAGCTCCATTTTATTCTGCACAGCCCATCTTTCCAAGTGAGTCACAGCATGCTGCATTTGACTGACAGCGTCCTTAAAAACAAGCTCGTATAGGGTGCAGTCATCAGCGTACTTGCAAGTGGATACAGGTATTCCCCTGGGGATGCAGTCCTCAATATGGTTGACATGCACATTAAAAAGTGTAGGAGAAATGACACTGCCCTGGGGTACACCAGCAATCACCTCACCATGTCTGGAGAGGACTCCCGGGAGCTTAACCTGCTGTGTTCTGCCTGATAGGTAGCTCTGTGTCCATTTCCAAAAGCTCTTGGTGATGCCCATGCCAGCGAGTTTAGTCAACAGAACGCCATGATCCGCCAGATCGAAGGCTTTTCGGAAGTCTACAAAGACCACATGCACGCCATTATATAGACTACCAGAATCTGTAGCGTTATACCAGTCTTGTGTGATGTTGGGAAGCGCAGTCATAGTAGATCGATCTGTCCGCCGTAAAAGCGTGTTGGGAAGCATTAAGACTTAGGTCCTTTAGGTTTAGCTTAAGCTGGATCCTCTCCAGTACCTTGGCGACTTGTGGCAAAACTGAAATGTTCTTAGCATTTCTGGTCGTTTCAGCGCGATTTTAGCGAGTTTTAGTTCTGCCGTTGCTCTTTTAAGAGCCATTTTGTTGAAAATCACCCTCGAAGACCCAGGGGCGGTGAGTTTTCAAGCACAGGCGGAAAAGCCCCTGGGTACCGACTCTTACCGGACCATTTCCAAACGGTCAAGTGAATGTTGGCTCCTGATTGGGCACAAAAAATGGTTTGTATTATTCTGCCCAATCGGCGAACAGCATCTCCTGAGTTTTTTTCGTGAGTTCGTACACGACGGCTATTGACTCGATCACGGCTTGTCTAGCTCATGCACCAAAAATCTTTCAGTTTGATATAAACGCTACATTTCAAAATACTGGTAGTCTTTACATTAGAGCCTAAATAAGCTAAGAAATATTTCAAGACAAGCAAATTTTAAATTCCTCAAGTAAAAGAAAGCTTCACACACAACCTATCTTTTTTACCTCAGGTTTTCCCACGTACGTAATTAAGATTGATTGACATGCTTCGCCTTTCTCAATGCTTGGAAACCGCAAGTTCGCTAAGTCGGTTTTAAGGATGGTTTTCAAGTCACTTGAAACTTTCTTCAGTCGTTAGTAGTAAAGGAAATGCTGCCATCCCACTCACCTCAATTTTTTCTACCTCATCTCACAATGTCGCTCTCTTGTTCACTCATTTCGCAAAACTCGTTCGTTTTCGCTCACTTCGTTCACTCCGTTCGCTTCGCTCACTCGTTTCACTCCGTTCACTCAACTCACTCGTATTGCTCCATTCGTTCACAAGAATCGCTCCATTGTTCGAATAGGTAGAAAAAATTGAGGTGAGTGGGTTGTCAGCATTTCCTTTACTACACTACAGTAGTATAGTTTACTCTCTACTCTCCACTCTCCCCCCTTCCTCTATGATTAGATAAAACTTTATTTAGAAGCAGAAAATATAAAATTGAATTAAAGAAATAATATAAACTTATTATAAGAAGCCATGACAAATAAGTTAGATAAACAATTTCAGAATATGTCTTTAGGTAAAATAAAACAATTAGTAGCGAAAGAAAAAGAAGGACTTAGGAAAGATTATAAGGAATTAGAAGAAAGGAGAAAATTAATTAAAAAATATAGAAAATTGAAAGAATTTAGAAAAAAAGTTAAACAAGGAAAAGTTATAAAAAAGAAACCCCCCGTCGTTTCGACGGCCCCTTCCAAAAAGATAAAAACATTTGAAGATTATTTTGAGGAATGTATAAAAAATAAAAAGATTCCTAAAGATACTCCTTCTTATTTACGAGAAGCTCTTGAGAGAGCTATAAATGAATATGACCAAGGAATTGAAATAGAGAAATCAGCTTTAGATGAATTTGCTAAAAAATATATTATCAAGGGAGAATCTGGTATTACTCCTTTTCAGTTCTTTAGAAATAAAAAACATGTTTTAAAAGATTTTTTTAGAAATCATCGAAATATTAAAGTAAGGTTTGTTTTAGTTTGTATGATGGAAAAAAAGGAAGGTGATTATAAATTAAGTTTTAAAGTTCAGGATAAAGCATATTTTCATTCTAATACATATATTAATTTTAAAACAAGTGATGTAAAAGAATTACTTAGTAAACTTATTAGAGAAATTATTGAAAATATAAATACGTTTCAAACAAATGGTAGTGGGCGGTATTTTAAAGAAGTTGTTCAACTTGAAATTCATACCACTGAATTTAACCCAATGAAAGGTTCTTCTTATATTCCTCTTCCAGATTGGATTATGAGAAAAAAAGCAATTGTTAGTATTCGAAATAAAGATGAGAAATGTTTTCTTTGGTCAGTACTTCGTTATCTTCATCCAAGAGAAAAGAATGATTGTCGTTTGAAAGATTTAGAAAAGTATGAATTTTCACTTAACACTAAAGGAATTACTTTTCCAATGAAAATAAAAGACATTACCAAATTTGAAAAACTTAATTCAGATCTTCCAGGAATAAACGTTTTTTCTGTAGGTGATAAAAAGACTATTTATCCTTTGAGAGAGGTAAGTAAAGGTTGTAAAAATACTATTGATTTATTTTTGTATGAAGAAGATGGTAAATTTCATTATTCACTAATTAAAAACTTTTCTCGCCTTATACGTAGCCAAATTACTACAAGAACAGATGAACCAATCCAAATTTGTAAGAGATGTTTTAGTCATTTTACAAAGAAAGAATTATTAGATAATCATATCAAATATTGTAGTAACAATGCAACAGCGATTGTAAAAATGCCTGAACCAAACACAATGTTATACTTTAAAAATTATCACAAAAAACTTCCTGTTCCTTTTGTAGTTTATGCAGATTTTGAATGCTTTACCAAACCAATGAATAGTTGCAGTCCTAATCCAAAAGACTCTTATAATTACAACTATCAAAAACATGAACCATCAGGATTTTGTTTTTATGTAAAGGGAATAGTTGATAAAAAAATAAAACCAATAATTTATACAAAAACTTCTGAAGATGAAGATATATCAAAAGTATTTGTAGAAAAACTTGCAGAAGTAACAAAAGGAATTTATAATGATTTCTATCAAAGACCAAAACCTCTTAGACTAACTCAGAAAGAACAAAAATCATTTGAGAAAGCAGTTAACTGTCACATTTGTAGTCGCGAATTAAAAAAAGATAAAGTTAGAGATCATTGTCACTTTACAGGCCAGTATCGCGGAGCAGCACATAACAAATGTAATCTTATATGTCGTAAACCAAGAGTACTACCAGTTATATTTCACAATCTTCAAGGATATGACGCACATTTGTTTATAAAACAACTTGCTAGATTAGAAGGAGATTTAAATTGTATTCCATCTACAGAGGAAAAATATATTTCTTTTTCAAAAAGTATTAAAGTTGGTGAGTATTATTGCTTAAAACTTGGAAAAATGTGTCCAATTAATTTTGAAATACGATTTTTAGATTCATTCAAGTTTCTTCAAACATCACTTGCCAATCTTGTTTCAAATTTATCAAAAGAAGATTTTCATAATACAAATCATGTATTCAAGAAAAATGTAGATCTACTAACTCGTAAGGGAGTTTATCCTTATGATTATGTTTCATCACTTGATAAATTATCAGAAACACAACTTCCACCAAAAGAGGAATTTTACTCTCAACTTTATGATGAAGATATAAGTGATGATGATTACCAACATGCAATAAATGTGTGGAATACTTTTAATTGTAAAACAATTAGAGATTACCACAATCTTTACCTAAAATCTGATGTACTATTGTTAGCAGATGTATTTGAAAACTTTAGGAAAACTTGTTTCAAACATTACAAACTTGATCCAGTTCACTATTACACATCTCCAGGTCTAGCTTGGGATGCATGTCTAAAAGAAACAGGTCAGCATTTACAATTATTACATGATTATGATATGTTAATGATGTTTGAGCGTGGTATACGTGGTGGAATAACACACATATCAAAAAGATATGCGGAAGCGAATAACAAATATATGAAAGATTACAATCCTGATAAGGAGTCTAGTTATATACAATATCTCGACGCAAACAATCTTTACGGTTGGGCAATGTCTCAACAACTCCCAACACATGGATTTAAATGGATGAAAGATATAACAGAAGAAAAGGTAGTGGAAATTCTAGAGAAAGCAAATCATAGTATGTTTAATAAGGGGAAAAAAGGTTATATATTTGAAGTTGATTTGGAATATCCTCCTTACCTATGGGAAACACATAATGACTATCCTTTAGCACCAGAGAAGATGATTGTTAATGGTGTTGAAAAGTTAATTAGTCATTTTAAACCCCGAAAGAATTATGTTGTGCATTATCGTACTCTTAGACAATGTCTTGAGTTGGGTATGAGAATAACAGCTGTTCATAGAGGAATATCATTTTATCAGTCTCCTTGGATGGAACCATATATTAGAAAAAATACTGAACTTAGAATGCGTGCAGCCAACAATTTTGAGAAAGACTTTTTCAAATTAATGAATAACTCCGTTTTTGGTAAAACAATTGAAAACATAAGAAAAAGACAAAATATACATCTTATTGATAATCGTAAGAAAGCTGTCAAACTATCAAGTCGACCAAACTTTGATAGATGCACAATATTTGATCGAAATCTTATCGCAGTTCACATGAAAAAGACTGAAGTTTATTTTAACAAACCAGTATATGTTGGTCAAGCAATTCTAGATTTATCAAAAACACTAATGTTTAATTTTCATTACACATACATTAAAGAGAAATATAAAAATAAAGCAGAATTATTGTTTACAGATACGGATAGTCTATTGTATGAGATTAAAACAAAAGATTTTTATCTAGATATATGTCCTGATGTAAGAGATAAGTTTGACACTTCAGATTATTCTTCAAATCATAAATCTGGAATACTAACAGGAGCTAATAAAAAAGTGATTGGAATGTTTAAAGATGAAGTAGCAGGAAAACAGATAACACATTTTGTTGGGCTGCGACCCAAACTTTATAGTTTTAAAATTGAGGGGGATAGGGAAGTCAAAAAGTGTAAAGGAATAAAAAAAAATGTTGTGAAAAAGAAATTAGATTTTGATGATTATGTTAAATGTCTATTTTCAGGTGAGAAAGAAATGAGAAGTATGAAAATAATAAGAAGTGAAAAACATGATATATATTCTAAAGAAGTTAACAAAATAGCTCTAAGTAATAAAGATGATAAGTGCATTGTTTTAGAGGATAAAGTGCATACTTTGGCTTTTAGATAAAAAAAAATATATTTAAAAGTAAATAAAGTATTAAATAATAAATGTCTTATACAGAAGAAGAAATAAAAAAATATTTAGCTATACTTCATAATTATAAAAAACCTATTCAGCAAGTTAGTGAAAAAACACAATGTTCAAATTGCTCAAATACTGAATTTTTTACAATAGTTTCTGGCTACAAAATCTGTGATGAATGTGGTACAGAAAACGGTCATGTATTAGGATTATTTGATGTAAAAGATTTGGATAGGTTGCATTATAGAAAAAAGAGTATTTACCATAGGAAATACCACTATGAGAAAAAGGTAAATAAAATTTCTAAAAGAATAAACCTAAATGATGAAGAAAAATGTGAACTTTACGATAAACTAACAAAAATAGATAATCATTTCATGGAAATACTAAACAAGCAATACTTCAGAAAGAGAATGATAAATATTAATTATTTAACAAAAAAAATTTTGGAGGAGATGGGTTGTAAAAAGTATAAACTTATTGAACTTAAGATTAGTTCTATAACTTTCGAGAATTATGAAAAATGGTGGAATTTTTATAAAGAGTTAAATTGAAAGTTTAAAGATAATAATTAAATAAATAAAATGCAAATACAAGTTAATCCTCGCTCTTTGTTAAATCTAGAACATATCTGTGAAATGTTGTATAAACTTCATCCATCTGTTTTAAATTACTTGGTTGAAATGGAAAGATCTTTGGGAAAAATACTTGGTAATATAGATTTAGATAATTTAACACTAGAAGAAAGAAAATTTTTAGCTAGTATTGCTGAGGAAGTAGATTACTTAAAGGAACCTGAAAAACCTGAGGAACCAAAGGATTTAATTAAAATAATAGAGAAGTTGAAAAAAGACCAAGAGAGTACTCGTTTTCATAAGCTAAGAAGATATATTCAACTAGATACTGATGAATACATTCATATGAAATTTTATGTTGAAGTTGAAGATCCTGTAATAGGAAGAAAAATAAAAGAATTGGTTGAGACACTTGAAAAAACTCGTTCTCCAGAACAATTTTATTTGAATAAAAAAGAAATAGATGAAGATGCATATTTTGCTGAGGGGTATAACCTTACAATGAATGAGGAACAGAAAAAACAATTGGAAGAATTTATTGATGGAGAAAATGTTAAATCACTTGAAAAACTTTTAAGAGAGAAAAAGTTATATCCTTAATTTTTATATTTCAAAAAATATAAAAATTGTAATTTTATATTAAACCTTTATGAAAACACCAGTAAATTATCCGAGTAAGATAACCAAGTACTTCACATTCTTTGAAAGGTGAATTGATAGCGTATACACACCCTCTTCCAATCCTATAGTGTTTCCAGAAAGCTTTAAAAGCGAGTGTAAATATTAGATGATTTGTAATTATATTTGAATCAGAATTTAAGTAGTGTTTTGCTTCTTTCAGTCTGTAAATAATTTGATCTATGTCTAGTTTTTGTGTAAAATACTTTGAATAGAGAAACTGATAAATTAAACAAGCTTTAATAAAGTTATCTGGGTAAAGAGGAGTTTTATAAGTTGGAAAGTAAAGATTAACATAATTTACTATTGTACTAATCATTTTTTATTTAATGATTAGAATAAAAAAAATTAATTAATGGCTTAAAGAAATAAAATATAAAATAAAATGGAAAACACTTTAGAAAAAGTTTTTATAAATAGACATCTTGGAATCAAGTTTAACTCATATATAGATGAAGATTGTAATGTTTGGTTTAAGGCTAAAGAAGTTGCTACTATTTTAGGTTACCACGACACTAATCAAGCTATTCGAAAACATGTATCAGAAAATCACAAAAGAAAAGTTATTTCAAACCAACCCGTCGAATCGACGGGTTGCTCTATGACTTATTTTATTGATGAACCAGGTTTCTACGAACTTGTTTTTAGTTCTAGATTACCCGCTGCAAAAATGTTTAGAGAATGGGTTTTTTCAAAGGTATTACCTTCTATAAGAAAATATGGTTACTATAACAAAATTAAAAAAGAAAATAAAAGATTAATTATAGTAGATGGAGTAGAATATTATAAGCATCAAATATTTTCTGATTATGCTGCAAATAAAGATGGAGATATTTACTCTCTTAAAAGAAAAAAAATAATAAATAAAAATAAAGATTCTAATGGATATTTATTTTTTATTATTTGCAATAAAAAACTAGAAAAACAAAAGTTTTACTATCAACATAGATTTGTATATGAGGTTTTTCGCGGACCAATTCCACATGGTTTTGAAGTTGATCATATTTTTCCTGTGAAGACTGATAACAGAATTAAAAATCTACAATTACTTACTCATAAGCAAAATATAGAAAAAAGTAAAAATAAGGCAATAATTTCTATCAATATTAAAGATGGAAAAGAAAGAAGATTTATATCAATTAAAAAAGCTGCTAAAGAATTAGATATTAATTCTACTTATATTTCTAACATTTGTTGTAAAAGAAAATCTTATAAAACAGCAACTTCAAAGAAAGATAATCAAAAATATACCTTTAGATACTTATGATTAAATATTAACACTAATATTTAATCTATATTTTTAAATTTTTTTTTATACTTTTCTACAAAGTTATCCACACTCGATGGACATATATCAATTATCATTTCATCCAGAATCTTTATACGGTCTATAAATTCTTGTTTATTCCACTCATCTCCTCTGAGTGCTGATCGTAATTCAACAAGCACTTTCTCATAAGTAGTATAAGCCAGCTTTGTTGTTTCTATTTTCTTCTTAAAATCCTTCTTTTTTGTAATTCCAGCCACTATTACTCCTACTCCATTTATTACTCCAAGAATAATAGGATTGAGTGTTATCCCTCCTGTAATAGTGCCAACAGCAATAAGAGACAAACTAGTGATAGAAAAAAAATTATCTAGAAATTTATAAGATTTATAAGATTTTTTATAACACCAATGTTTTTTATGGTAATGTTTATAAAGGTCTGTAATAGTTTCTATTTGCTCTTCTGATAAAGATTTATCGATATGATTAAATTCAAAAATACTCTTTCTTTTACTACTATTTCTTTTCATTTATTCTTTACATTATATAACTTCCACTTAACTTTTCTTGAAGCATTACTTTGTGAAATTGCTCGGAGCCGATGTCGTAAAAGTTTGGAGAGTACATTAATTTATTTAACACTCCATCTTCAGTTGTAAAATTATAATTTTGAAAAAAGGATTGTTGAACGGCTGGTATAGTTAATGTTCCGCTGTAGTTACTTATTGAAACTTTTGTGACATTTGCACTTAAATCTTCTACCAACCATACAACAATTATTTTTCCATTAAAACTACTTAGCATGGTAAAATTTTGAGTTGTTTTGTTGACAGTTAAAGTTACTTTATTGTTTGTTTTATTATAATCCAATTTTACTAAAATATTCTTATTTTCTGTATTTTCTTTAATCAGGCTAAAACTTCTATTTCTCCAATGAGTAAAAACAATACATAAACTATATTTTGTAATATAATTAGAAAGATTAAAATGAACAGTATAACCTCTCACATTTATGCCATAATTTGTTATATCAGTAAGGTCTCTATTGGGAAGTGTAATATTAGGTTTTAAAGAATTGTAAATAACGCCAGATACACCTCTACGTAATACATACAAATCCGCATCAGCAAAGTCATAGAACTCACTAAAGTATAATCTATACAAAGCATTTTTAGTGTGAGGAGCTAGTTCTTTTACTAATGCAACTGTTGCAGCACTATTATCACTGTTTCGGTCAAGTTTAATATTTTTAATTTTTTTTTGATTTGCATTTATATCAACATTGTACACTACTTCTGTTGGTTTGATATCAAATGCGGTGTGATAGTCGTAAACTTTATCTGGATCGATATTGCTAAATGTACCCATAATACCATAAGCAATCATATAACCCCCTAAAAACTATTTCGGATACGTAGACAAATTATATCCACCACGAAGAATATCAACCAAAATGTGAAGAAAGAACTTATTCCCAGATGACAACTTTCTGAAATTAACTATTATTCTGTGGTAGTACATAGTTTGTGTTTTCCCTGTTGAATCAGTATACCTATGGGATAGTTTTTTTACAACTACATTTCCAATTGACAATCCTGTTGAAGTTCCTTTGTCAACACTTATTTGTGTATTATTCCAAAGATTATAATCAGTGTTGAGTATTTCCAAACATAGTGTGAAATCAGTATTTGCAGCTAGTCTAAAAAAATTAATTCCCATCTTATAAATATATTTACCTTGAGAATTTTTGATTATAGACATGTAAATAACTTTGTGGTTATAGTCGTGAAAGTTTCCTTTGTTTGGTGCTAAATCTCCTATACTTCTTATACCAAAACTAACTCCTCCATCCATTTCATCAGTCCATTGAGATCCACTTGACATGAGATAAGCAAACTCATTTTTGTAATGACTTGGTTGAACTGCAGTAAGATGAACTAGATTGTCGACATAACCTTTGTTTACTGCTTCATTGTCTTGGGTTGGTACACCCAGATTCTCTATTTTATTACCACCAAGGTTGACATCGGCTTTTACAACCCCACTTATTACAATTTTAGGTGTGTTGATTTCTATTCTCTTAAGTGGTTTGGTTATTGCTTTTGGTAG
This sequence comes from Porites lutea, assembly GCF_958299795.1. Classification (NCBI taxonomy): domain Eukaryota; kingdom Metazoa; phylum Cnidaria; class Anthozoa; order Scleractinia; family Poritidae; genus Porites; species Porites lutea. The sequence goes on from NC_133202.1 coordinate 40,673,634, forward strand.
ATCAGTGAATAACCGACAAGTGATAGCAGTGTGATTTGAATTGTTATGAGTTCTTAGTTTTACTCCTGACATATTATAGTTCCAAGACTTGTGTATATTTAATGACCAAGTGCCTGTTCGATTTCCACTTACCCAAAAGTTCGAATTTGAATGAGTGTTATCTCTAGGAATAAACCACAAAAAGTCAACGTTTATATTTCGCGAACCAAGTTGAAATTCTATTTTGTTAATGTATGTGTTAGCAGTTGGTGCCCACCCTACAAGAGGTTGACCAGGTGCTGATGATGTAAAAACAAAATCATCAAATGATGAACCTGAGATATATTGTAGATACAAAGTCGTTGGCGTAGCTGGATCTGTTATGGTAAATACACTACTTGAGGTGTCTCCAGAATGATGATCAAACCTTTCTATTTGTTTACGAACCCATCCGCGATTAGCAGCTTCTTGATCTGTGGTGGAGTCACTGAGGTTAACTATTTTATTATTACCAAGATTAAGGTTACCAGTCATTGCAACAGTACCATCTTTTTCCAAATAATCACTCAAATCTGGACTTCCAGCATTATCATCCACATATTTCTTTGTTGCAGCGTCTGTGTTTGATGTTGGAGTTGCAAGACCAACTATTTTTTTGCTTCCAAGATTTAAGTTACCAGTCATAGTGACGGTACCATCTTTTTTCAAATAATTACTTAAATCTAAACTGCTTCCACTACTTCCACCAGAAGAAGTTTTATCATCTACATACTTTTTGGTTGCAGCGTCTGTGTTTGATGTTGGAGTTGCGAGACCAACTATTTTTTTGTTTCCAAGATTTAGGTTATCAGTCATTGATACACTTCCATCCTTTTTTATAAAAGAATTAGTATTAGGTATTGAGTCATCCACATACTTTTTGGTTGCAGCATCTGTGGAGTCTGTTGGTGGTCTAAGGTTAATTATTTTTTTATTATCCATGTTTAGATTATTAGTCATTTTATTTGTTCCAGCAATGTGAAGATACTTCAAATCTGTGAAAGCTAATGGTGTTGGTTGTTTGGGACCTGTTGGAGTTGGTAGATTTAATATTCGATTGTTGTCCATATTGAGATTACCTTTCATTGGGTAAGATCCATCTCTGTCAAGAAATGTGTTGTCTACGTAATATTTTGTTGCTGGATCTTTAGAATCCTGTGGTGTGATAAGATTTTGAATACGGTATCTATCCTTCATATCAATGTCTGAATCAACTGTTAGTCTTGATGTTGAGGGAGTTCCAGTGGAATTATCATCAACATACTTTTTTGTTGCAGCATCAGTATTAGCACTAGGTGCACCAACATTTCTTAGTTTTTTATTTATCATATCATAATCACCACTTGAAGTGAGATTAAATCCAACTCCTGGTGCTCCTTGTATTCCCTTAGCAAAGGGATGATCTGAAGATTGTTCGTTAAATATTCCCATTTTAATTATTGTTTACATAAATCATCTATTCTATCATTAAGACGACTAAAGAGTCTATCAACATATTATTTATTTACTGCATCTAAGCTTGAAAGTGGTTCTTTAAGATTATGTATCTTATTACCACCAAGATTAATATCTCCTATCATACAATCTTTTCCATTTTTTTTTAAGTAATCGCAAAGATCATAATAATTCTTCGTTACAGTTTGATTCATTTTATTTATTGTTTAGATAATCTGTAAAGTTTTTTGCAATACGTTTATTTGGTTTATCAATGTATAAAAATGAATAAGGTTTTTTAGTTGCTGCTTTATAAACCTCTTTATTAACTCCCAACTCAGATGATATTCTATTAGACTCCCTCGATGATGGAAATTCATATAAACAGTAATGAGAACAATTCAGCCGAATGTCCTTTGGTGTTTTATAAAACGATTGACTGAGATACACCACCGAACAATTCTTATGTCGTCCTTGAATGAAATAATCAATCAGTTGTCTCTGGTTCTTATCACAAACATAGTCATCGAATATCACAAGTTTTTGATTGTCTTCATAATCCATTTCTGTCACTGGAATTATTTCATCATTACTAACGTGAAGTATTTCATATCCCAATTTATGACTTAACTCCCTCATTTTTTGAATTAACTTTTGATACTTATCCTGTTCTAGATTACGCGCGTAAAGATAAATCTCATCATAGTACAACAGTGGCTTAATTAACATGTGGTACAAAAGATTAGTCTTACCACTTCCACTGTTTCCACAGATTAACATTCGAAATGTGTCTGATGGCATGTAAGGAAATAACTGTTTATATTTTTTATCTGGATTGTCTCCACTATCATAGTTTGGTATTTCCATTTTATCTAATATGTACATTAAATAAAATGGATGTTGAAGAATACAAAAAACTTGCAAGAAATAAAATTGAAGCTGATACTTTGACTCAACAGGTGAGAGATGTAATAAAAACAACAAAATGGGAAAAACAAAATATGAGAGAGGGTTTTAAAGAGACATTCAACCCACTTATTGAATCGCAGGATAGTGTTAAAAAAAGTATTGATGAGCAACAAAACGCAACTATAGCACAACTTAAAAAAAATCAACTTGCTCTTACTCAAGGTTTTGAACATTTTAACCGATTAGCTGATATGAGAGAATTACCATACGACAACGAAGAAGGTTTGGATAGAGGTTTGCCAGAACCATCAACATCTAGACCAAGATCACCTACACGTTAACATTGAAAAAAATTTTGATGAAGTTGATTTAGAAATATTAAACATGATGGGCTATCCAAGGCCAAATAATTTTTGGTACTGATATTGATAAACTTGAAAAAATAAATGATGAAGTAAAAAATGATGTAAGAATGTTTACAGGAGAAATACTTGGTTTGAGTAGAAAAAAACATAAAACAGAAGAAGATGAAAAAGAAATAGAAGGGCTTAAAATGCAAAAAAATCTACTACATAAATACAAAAACATTATTAAACTTTATTTAGATTCGCTTGAGTATAAAATTGGAGAAGGTATTTACTTTAACAACCCTCATCAACTTCTAGACAGACTTGAATTACTCGGTGGTTCAATTCTTGCTGGTAATAATGGTGTGATACCCGAATTTTCTCAAATCGCACATCTTCTCAACCAAATGAAAGTAATCTCAAAAAAACAACTGAATGATTTACTAAAAACTTATATAACAATTATATAAAATGGAAGAACGAGCTATTCACATTTCCTCAATTTATAGGGAAAAAAGAGGAACAAACAGACCTGGTGATTTTACTATTAAGTTTAATCCATCTCTAAAACTTGACCCTGAAAAGAAACATCAACTTGCTCTTGATCGGTTGTCCATGACTTACTCTTGGTATAATATTAGAAGTGATTATGGAAACAATACAATCAAATACACCCATGATGGAAGGACTTGGCAAACAATTACTTTTACAGATGGAATGTATTCCTGCTCAGATATCAATGATTACATTCATCAATATATGTCTCAAAAGTCTCATCACTCAACAGATTCAAGTGGAAAAAAGACTTATTCAATCAATCTAACTTTTATACTATCTACCTATAGAGTTCTCATATCACTTGATGGTGATTATCAACTTGATCTGAGAGGAACAAAATTTGGAGACCTAATTGGATTTGAAAAGAAACTTATTACAAAAACAGAGTATGGAACAAAACTACCAAATATCACAAATTCGATTGATGTATTGAATATTAACACAACCGCAATAACTAATAGTATTGTAAATGGAATAAATACAAATACCATTGCTGTAATACCAACAGACAATCTCACAAGGTCTTTTCCATTTACGTTTGAACCTAAAAGACCATTGTATTGTGATGTCTCTTCATTTCACATTGATGAAATAAGAATCTATGTTACAGACTCACTTGGAAGACCAGTAAATTTTAACGGTATAGATTGGTTTATGACTTTGATACTCCATTCAATGTAATATAACTATTAAAATAAAATGATGCGACAATCAGAGTTTAAAATGAAACTTGACCCTGAATTGGGAAGATATACAAGACAACATATTTATGGAGAAGGAATGATGGATGTTTTTAAATCGGTTGGTAAAAAAATATTTGGAAAGACAATGAAAAAAGCTGCTAAAAGAGGTGCTAAAAAAGCGATGACAGCAGCTGCAACAAAAACTGGTGAACATGTAGGTAAAAAGGCTGGTGATAAGATAGTGCAAATGTTATGCAAAGGGAAGGTAAAATCCACCCGAAAACCCCCTGCAAAAAAAGTTACTTTTAATAAAAATGTTGAAACAATAAGACAACAAGAAATAGATCAAACATTAAATAACCTTCTTAGTGGAGGTTCAACACGTAAGAGAAAATTATATAATTATTAAAATAAAATGAAGTCTTTTAGAAATCCAAAATATTTAGATAGATATGAGGATGTTGTATTTGACCTAGAACAGTCTTTAGATACAGCCCCAGCAAATAACGCTCACCAAACTAAAACAGGTCTTAGATTTGTTGCTGATAATACAGGAGAAACTACTCCTTTTGATTGGTATAACGCCAGACTATCAATGGATTTTAAAGTAAATAAGCTGGCAGATGGAGGAAATATTGCAGTTGCTGACCATAACGGAATTGTAAATAGTAGTAACTCATTTATAGAAAAATTAAGTATCCTGGCAAATGGTCGAGAAGTTTATAGTTGTAATTACGCAAATCATGTTGTAAATATTAAAAATTTGCTTGAGTATAATCCTTCATATGCTCAGAGTGTTGCTACAAACGAATTTTATTTTCTTGATACATCAACAGCTGCAGAGGAAAGACCTGCTCAAGCAACTTATAATAAAGGTTTTCATGCTAGAAAATTACTATTAGGTGTATCAGCCACAGTAAACTGTGAAATTCCTCTTAATAGATATTCTTTCTTTGAAGCATTGGAAGATAAATTACTTCCAAATACAAAAATTGAGCTAAATATCGAAATTGAAAAAGATGCAAATTTAATTTTTCAAGGAGCTGATGATTGTAGAGTTATTATAACAAGACTACAACTTTTTATTCCAAAACTTACGTTTAATTCAGAAGGGCAAAAACTATACATGGAAAATTATCTTAAACCTTACAAATGGGTATATTTGAATGAAGTAGTAGAGCGATCAAATAATTCACAGCAACAAACAGGACATTTTAGAATTACAAATGCTATTTCAAAACCAAGGCATGTATTTGTTTTTGGAATTGATACGGCAAGAATTGATGAACAAACAGCGAATCCATTTTTATATGATACTTTTAATCTACCAAATAATGCTAATATAAGAGATTGCTACCTGGAAGTTGCAAATGGAAACGAATACCCAAATATTCATTTTAAACCTTCTACAGATATGTCAAGAGTTTTTAGAAATGTAATGTCATTCGTCTATGCAAATAATGATTATCAAGGTGGAACATTACTTAATAGAAGTAATTTCAAAACTTTATTTCCTTTTGTTTATTTTGACCTAACAAAACAAAAAATGGATATCAAAGATGGTGTTACAAAATTAGCATTTCATTACGAATTAACTGCTAATCCAAACGCTGATTATAATATTTACGCATTAGTCTTACATGAAAGAGTAGCAGAAATATCACAACAAGATGGAAAACTATTACTAAGAGCTTAATCTAAACTTAAAAATAAAAAATGTTAAGCTTATTAAATATTAAAAAAATATCAACATCTCAAAAAAAAGAATTAATAAAGTTGTTTTCTAAAAAAGTAGATAATTACACTACAAGTATTACTTTTTTAACTGTAAATGAACAAAAGAATTTTATAAAAAGATGTAAGGAAATAAAAACTTATGGTTCATATGAAATTGATGTTGATTATAAAGACTATAATATTTTCACTAAAAAAATCCTTTTATTATTTATCTTACAAAAAAACAAGCAAAAGAAAATATTATAGCTTTGAAAAATAAAAAGAAATATACTATTAAATTTACAGGTTATCATTTTAAAAAAGTTTGTCGTGAAACAGTTAATACTAATAACAGACTTCTGCTAGTTTTATTTGATATAATAAAAAGTAAAAAGAAAGGTTACATACCACCTACTTATATTCCACCAAAAGAGGATTATTGGCCATTAAAACCAAGTAAAGAAGTAGTATTATATAAAAAACCAACTAAAAGAATAATTACTCTTGGTCCTAAAAGAAGATCTTAAGATTTTATAAAAAAATTTATAAAAAAAGATAAAATAAAAAATTACTACCCAACAGTAGTTTATATAAATGAAACAGCTTTAAACTTTTATTTAAAAAAAATTAAAGAAATTATTAGTAAATCAAAACCAAATAAAAATGATGGTTTTTCTCTTATAATGTATAAAAAAAATGATGAAATTATTGAACCTCAAAAAGGATTTATTTTTTACCTTACAAAAACTCAAATAAAAAAGTTAAAAGAAGCTAAAATAGAAAGGGGTGCTATATTTCCTACATTAATTTATTTCTCCACTAATCAACTTCTAAAAACTTACAAAGAAGTGATAAGAATAAATAGTGAAATTTATAGTTACTTAAAATATAGTAAAGAAAAAAAGAAATTTTTCAAAGATAAACCTTATACTCCCCCAAAACTATTAGCTCTTACTGATAAACCTTATACTCCTTCAGAACTATTAAATATTACTGAAAATTTAGAAAAAGATTTAATAGACTTTGGAGATGAAAAAGATTTAATAGACTTTGGAGATGAAGAAAAAGATTTAATAGACTTTAGTGATGAAGAAAAAGATTTAATAGATTTAAATGTTGTTATACCAAACCCAAAACCAACAGCAAAAGAACTACTTATGGATGAAGAGCTTTTTCCAAAGGGTAAAAAGTATAAAGTTTTAAATGAAGATCTTATTCAAACAAATACAAAACCATCTACTAATGGAGAAAATATTCTAAAAAATATTTTAAACTATCCCGAAACAAAAAGATTACTTGGTATAAGTTTAACAACAGATCTAAAAAATAAAATAAAAAATTTAGACTCAGAAGCATCATTTGGTTTGGCAAGTATAATAAGTTCCCTTTTAACAGCAAATCGTGGAAAAATGTCGATATATTCAATAAGTAGAAATCAATTAAAAGAAATTATTGAAGGATTTATTACAACATTAAGTGTGTTACTTAATCCAACACAAAAATATTAATATAAATATTAAAATAAAAATGACAACTTATATTGAATATAGAGTAACACTTACAGATGGGCAAAAGTCAAAATTGGCTTCTGCAATAAGAAATAAATCACCACTCACTCTTCGGTTAAAACACTCACATCTGCGAGGTTCTGATGAGTTAATGTTAACAAAAAGACAAATTTCTAAAATAAAAAAATCTATTGCAAATGGTACAGGATCAGATATAAAGATAAGTAAAACACAGATTAGACATTCTGTAAAACATGGTGGAAACTTATTTTCATCACTCGCATCTCTTGGAGCGCGAGTACTACCTTACGCAATAAAAGGAGTTTCAAAAGTTGTTCCTGCATTAGCAACTGGTGCTGCTTCTGCACTTGGAGAAATTGGATTAAATAAAATATTTGGAAAAGGAATAACAATTCCAAAAAAGTTTTTTCCAATGTTACCCGCTATTAGAGGAGAATTAACAAAATCACGAATAGATTTAATAAACAAAATGTATCAAACAGGAGGGCGATTAGTTATAAAACCAACTCGTAAACAGATAGAAGGAGGATTTCTTGGTACTCTTGCTTCTATTGGAATTCCAATGGCAATTAGTTTAGTATCTAAGATGTTTGGTGGGGGACTTCAGGTTGATAGACGTGGATCATCTAATACATCAAATGTTTACGTTCCACCTCCTCCTCCTCCACCCACACATGGTGAAGGTTATCCTTATCACTTTCCACCACCCTTTATTGGTAAATGGTCCAACCCAATTGGAATGGGGGTTAAAAAAAAAAGCCCAAATCCAAAGGTTCAGGACTACTACTAGGAAAAAACAGCCCTTTCAGCTCAATCCCCATACTTAGGAGACATTTTGTAATTAAACCTCTATCCAACTTTGACCTTATGGATTGGATAAAAAGACTTGGTATTAAACATTTTAGAGGAATATATAGTCGCGATAGACTACCTCATAAGATAAAAAAAGAATGTGGAATAATTAATCTAGATGATATGACTGGCCCTGGAACACATTGGGTCTGTTATAGAAATATAAACAATATAGTTGAGTACTTCGATCCTTTCGGTTTAATAATGCCAAATGAAGCATTAAAGTATTTTCATACTTCTGGAAAACGTATAGTTTACTCAATGGATGAAATACAAAATCGCAATACTGTTCTCTGTGGTTATTGGTGTTTATATTATCTGTTTGAGAGACAAAGGGGTAATAGTATTCTAAATGTAATACATAACCCACATTTTGATGATGACAACAGTGATTTTATAAAATCTTACTTTGGAGGATAAAAATAATATATAAGGGAACAGTCCCCCAACACCCCTCCCTATCAAAAATAATATTTAATAAATATTATTTTTTTACTCATCAAAACTCATTTCATATATTTTTTTATTATGGGAGTAAAATGTAACACTTTTAATTTTTTTTTAAATCTTCTATATTTAAAATCTTCTTAAACCCATTTACCATAACTTCTTCTATATCTTTATTATTATAAAACTTCTTAAACAATTTAATTTTTTCTTCAAAATTATCTTGATCTTCAGATATGACTTTCATTTTATTATTGATTTATATTATTCACTATCATCTGGCAAATTCTTTAGTTTCTTAACACTCTCAACTTTTTTATTTAAATCTTTAACACTATCAACTATTTCATCAAATTTCAAATAAATTTCAATAAGACGAAAAAGTTTATTCTTTTTATCACTATCTATTTTCAACCAAGAATATTCCTCATTTTGAATTTTTCCCCACATCTCACATTCACCAGCCATTAGTATTCTAGAAAGATCATCATTACTCTTTCTAAGAGTTTCAAACTCATTTACTATTTTTTTTCTTAATTCTTTCTCAAAATCTTTGAGTGTTTTAACATCCATCTTTTTTTCTATCTCAGAAAAGAATTTGGCTTCCATTTGTTATATAAATAGATAATTTCCTTTTACAATATTAGCTAAAGTATTTGATTTTTCTCTTATTTCCATAAGCAACTCAAATACTTTTATAAATCTAGAGTTATTTTCCAATCTAGAAAAATCAGAATGTTCAAAACTAATGTTTAGGCTATTGTATATATTTTGAAGTTCACTTTTTAAAAAATTAGATCTAGTAGACATATTTTATCTAAACATTATATTAAATGAAAGAATCATATTGTATTGTAGATAAAAGAGTAACTCCTTGCACAGAGCCAAGTGGTTACCAAACTGATAAAAGAGGGCGAACTCAATTCTATTGTAGATGCGCAGTTTGTGGAAACAAAAAAGTTAAATATGTAAAAACTGGATCAGCTTCTCAAACTGGAAGTGGAAAAAAGAGAAAACGAAAGTCAAAAAACTAATCAGCCCGTCAGTGATGGCGGGCAAAGGTGTTTCTGATGCTTTTGGTCCAATCAAAACAGGAATAAATGTGGGACAAAAAATTTCAGAAACCTTGTTTCCTCAAACAAAGCAAATATTTAAAGATTATTGGTCTGGTGATATTGCTAGAGGTGTTGTTAATTCAGAAGATGGTATATTTACTTCCAATTTCTGGACGGGTGAAACAACTGTCTTTCGTTCTGGTGGTAAAAAATTTTATCTCAAAAAAGGTAATCCTATAATGATTGTCAAGAAAAATGGCAAACAAATTGGATATGCTCATGTAAAAGACTTTTTTAGTGGTGGATTAGGAACTAACAAAATATACAAGTCTTTAGCGGAAGTTAAAAATAAATACGGTTCAGGTCTTTTTGATACTGTAGTCGGTACTGCAGTTGATGGATTTGTTCATTACGGTTTACCTTGGATGGGTAAAAAAGCAGTTGAAATGGGGCGATATGGAGCAAGTGAGTTAATGAGAAATAAAAATCTTCAGAATAAAGCTGTAAATTATGGAATCAGTAAACTCACTCCATTTATTCAAGATTCTGTTGGAACAGCAATGGATCAGTTATCAACAAAAGTAATACCAAATAAAAAGTATAAAACTGATAGACCAGAATTGGATGGAAGAGGAATAGATATTCACAAGCAGATTGGTAAATTACCAAAACCAAAAGGTGGATGGACCTTACCAGGGCATAAATATACAGGTCCTTATAATGATCTTGAGAACCAAGTAAGATACAATCCGGAAACTGGTGAAATATTAGAAATTTACGATCAACCAACTGGACGAACTGATGCCGTGGCCATGCAACATGATGTTGATTATAGTGTTTGTGGTGATGACCGAAAGTGTAAAAATAAAGCTGACAGAAAGATGGTAAAATCTTTGGATGCAATTCCTTGGAAAGAAAGACAATGGGGGCATACTTTAGCTAGAACAATAATTAATACTAAACAAAAACTTGGAATGGGAACAAAAAACGTAAAGCGGCGTTGAGTAGTGATTGGTCTCAACAATTAGCCGATGAACTTCACAAACCAATCACAAGAAACTTTCAAAAGAGATCAGTAATCTCAAACAGGATTGATGATATCTGGGCTGCTGATTTGGTTGAAATGCAAAAGTTTAGTAAATGGAATAAAGGGATAAAATATCTTCTAATGGTTATAGATGTGTTTAGCAAGTATGGTTCGATAAGAGGATTGAAAGATAAGAAAACTGAAACTGTTAGTAAAGCATTTGATGACATATTCAAAAGTAAACGTAAACCAAAGATGTTATGGACTGATAAAGGTTCTGAGTTTATCAGTAAACATTTCAAAGATTTTCTGAAAAGAGAGGGAATCAAGTTGTATCACACTGAAAACGAAGAAAAATCTAGTGTTGTTGAAAGATGGAATAAAACAATGAAAAACAGAATGTGGAAGATGTTTACTGTGAATAATAACACTGTTTACTGGGATAAGATAGATAAACTAGTTGATGATTACAATAATTCGAAACATTCTAGTATAAAAATGTCTCCTGTTGAAGCAAGTAAAAAGAAAAATGAGCGTAAAGTTTGGTCTAATTTATACGGTAATTTAATCTACTTGAAACCTGGTAAATCAAAATTTGTGGTTGGTGATCGTGTTAGAATTTCTAAGTATAAGAGGAAGGTATTTGATAAAGGTTACACACCAAACTGGACAGAGGAAATATTTGTAATTGATAAAGTTTTACCAACAAAACCTATTACATATAGCATTGTTGATTTGATGGGAGAAGAGATTAAAGGTTCTTTTTACAATCAAGAATTACAGAAAGCAAAACAACAAACATTTAGAATAGAAAAGATTATTAGGAGGGATAATAAGAAAAAAATGGCATTAGTAAAATGGAGTGGATATCCTGATAAATTTAACTCATGGGTAAGTTTGAAGGATTTGGTTGATTTTTAATACAAAATTTGTATTAAAAAATAGTTATTTACTTATTTTCCTCAGATGAAAATAAGTCTTCAACTTCTTTATCAGTTATCCCTTCACTATCACTATCACTATCACTACTTTTTTCCTCAATTGTAAGTAAACTCTTTCTAGGTTCTAATTGTTTAACATGGCACTCGTATACTTTTATTTGTAAAGATGTTACATTATTACTTATAAAAATTCCTTCAATTATCAATGCTAATTTAACATTGCAATACTGATTGATAGATCTAAAAGGATTTAAATCCCTTCCCCCTTTTCCCTTAAACAAAGATAATATTTTTCTTGATTTTTCTGAGTAAATAAGTTTTGCGTAAAGAACTGGCGCTGATGATTCATCAACTTTTGTTCTCTTTTTTCCTTTCTTATCCGTATATTCTATTTGTTTATAGTAAAATGGTGAAGATAGAGATGATGCTAGATCCGGTCCATATTCATTCTCTAAATGTTGCTGAGATAGAGTTGTTACATTATTAATAACATCAAAAAATGCTTTTTCTTTATTATTAGGTTCACTATCTTTAGCCCAAAGACATACTGGAATACTATAACCAACTAACTTACCTGTTTCTTGATTTTTCTTTTCATTAACACCAAAACTGAAAAGAACTGGAGATTCAACTACAAGTGGTCCTTTTTTGTTATTTGGATATTTGACTTCAATTGGAATACGTTTGTATTTAATCTTGCTATCTTTGACTTTGTACTCTTTGGCTTCATTAAAGATAATATTCTCTTGGGTAATATTTTCGTAACTTGACAACTGCATTTTATTAATATTTAGTTAATCCTTAAGCCATAAATCAATTTTATTTTTTAGGCCAGAGAAGATTAGTTGACCAATAGTTTGCTGATTCAGGATTAGTATAAGTTAACTCCCCCTGTTTATTTTTAATCTTTGTCGCTCGAGCAAGATATTTATCTCGTCGATCTTTATCTTTATGAATAGTGTAGTCTGGATATTTTGGTGAACCAAAGTGAACTTTCTTTCCACCTGGAAGTGTAGCCATATATTTGTTATTTTTTCGAGTTGAATAATCAAGTGTTTCTGCACCAAGTTTTTTAGCATTTCTGGTTAATCTCTTAAACTCTGATCCTTTAAGAATAAATTTTTCGTTTGGAACATAATCTGGATCCTCATCATGTCTATAACCATCATCAACTATAAAATCTAAATCCTCTTTTGTAGGTGTAGTTTCTCTTGATCTTGGTTCCATTTTTTATTAGTTGGTTATATTAGATTTATACTTATAAGGTAAAACATTAACATTTAGTATTTTATATTTATTCTTTAAAACTTGTAACAAAAATGTTATAAGTTTAGAAATCATCACAGTATTCTATGATATTAATCTTATCAAAAAAACAACAACCAACTTTGTAATCAGTCTCAAATCTTGTGCCTTCGTAACATAATAATTGTGTTGCATTTTTAAACAAACCATCCATTTCTTCCATTGCATCATAATAACTTTCTTTTACATTAATTTTTTTAACTTTATTAAAAAATTCTTTTAAATCAATGCTACCATCTTCCACTGATTTAACTGTTTGTGTAATATTTCTATCAATATCTTTGAATAATTGGTAATCATCTTCACTATCAAATATCAATCCTCCTACTTTGAATGGATTACAAATATTTGTTTGACTTGTTTCTTTGCTTTTCGATTTAAAACCCATTTCTATTTTATTATATTTATTTCTTTAATTCAATTTTATATTTTCTGCTTCTAAATAAAGTTTTATCTAATCATAGAGTAAGGGGGGAGAGTGGAGAGTAGAGAGTAAACTATACTACTGTAGTGTAGTAAAGGAAATGCTGACAACCCACTCACCTCAATTTTTTCTACCTATTCGAACAATGGAGCGATTCTTGTGAACGAATGGAGCAATACGAGTGAGTTGAGTGAACGAAGTGAGCGAAAACGAACGAGTTTTGCGAAATGAGTGAACAAGAGAGCGACATTGTGAGATGAGGTAGAAAAAATTGAGGTGAGTGGGATGGCAGCATTTCCTTTACTACTGTCGTTTCAACTTTCGGACTTTAATGAGATGCAAAGTAAAGTTTCTTGAGATTTTGCTTAGGTCTTCACACACGCATTTTTGGTTAAGTAAAACTTAGCAGCTCTTAAGTCTTATGCACCTATCAATGTAAATCCCGTGAGGGGGCAGTGCGGGCAAGGGGCGGGGATTTGATGCCTGAGACTATCCCCATGTCGGGCTTTTGATCGTGCGAAGCGACCCGGGGTCGGGACATTTGACTTTGACCGACAGAAGCCTGGTATCAATTCAGAAGCGGTTACCAAGTCCGTCCCTCCAGGCTTTCTGAAAGTCACGCTGTTGGAGAAAGGTATCAAGTCTTCGTTTGTTTTAATCACCATAATCCGATACTTTAAACTGTCATCTAAACAGATAATGTCTATTTTGAGAAAGGTTTTATCTTCAAGTTCCCATCTGATTGTAAAACTCGATTGAAATCGAATTCCACCATGAAAGTCAGAGGATTTTTTGCGGGTCACACGGGGCTTTTTTGACACTTTTGATCGACCTTTCGTTTCCCACCCTGGGGAATTTGATCCAAAAATTTCAAAATTTGTCAAATCCCCACCCCTTGCCCCCACTCCCCCCCCCTTACGGGGTTTACATTGATAGGTGCATTACTTAACAGCCTAGTGTAAAGACAACCACTGTCTACACGAAAACTAAAGACGTTTTTCCAAAAATACAAGCTTGAGCTTACAACTGATATTCACGATTGCATCGATCACGCCTTCGTAAATATTAGGGAGTTTAATATGCCATGACAGCTGACAACCACGAAAACGTCGCGTGAAGAGTGAACTCACACTTTTTCAGTCTCTATCGTGATTATTCCAACTCACTTACTTTGTCAAATGCAAGCGAAATCTTCTGGAGCTGAATTTCTATCAACTATATCCAAGTTCATAAAGAGAAAGAAAATTTTGTCATTGCTTGTTTACGTCCTTGACAAAACGTGAAATTAGGCATTTTCACGTGGTAGTCGTGCAGTGACGGTAAAGAAATATACAAAAAAGCGTGATACACGTGCAAAGCTATTTCTTTGCAACTTTCTCGTCGCCGCTTCATCTTAAACTTCCTATTATTTACGATACATTGTGATCCGTCAGAAACAGAATATTCTCAGTGCAAATTGAATTGCTCCTGCTGATAGCATCCGAAACGTTTTTCGACTCATCGGTACTTCCTTCGTTTCTGGTTAAGAAAGGTTGGTGGACGAACCGGACAACTGTGGCGAGATTATAGCCGTCGTGTACGAACACACGAAAAGAACTCAGGAGAAACTGTTCGCCGATTGGGCACAATAATACAAAGCATTTTTTGTGCCCAATCAGGAAACAGCATTCTCTTGACCGTTTGGAAATGGTCCGGTGAGAGTCGATACCCAGGGGCTCTTCCGCCCATGCTTGAAAACTTTCGTCGCGCCTTTTAACCAGGCCCGACTGACTGCCCCTGAGTCTCCGAGGATGGTTGAAAATCGGATATCCTTCACTAATCATTTGTAGAATAATAAATAACTGTCTTTTATTTCACAACGCTCAACTCGTTAGTACTGTTAAACAATAAAAATGGAAGCGATGAAAGATGTTCGCAGTGCGCATGCTTTTGACTTAAAATTTTTAAAGGAATTTTATTTGGTGTTTGGCATTTATTACAAAATTCATTCGATTCGGGAATTATCTATAGGTAAAGGGAAATATCATAAAAAAAAACAATTTGACATATTTTACTTGGTGTTCAACTCCTACGCATTAACACTGATCAAATGACATCCTCTCCCGAAATGAGAAAATGATTTCTGTTGACTCATTCTCCTTGGTCTTGTTGAAGGAAAATGTTGATCAAATAGTTACGTTAGCCACTTGTGGCATTTGCTACCATATATGTTTGTCAAGAGACTATAAAGGGGACAGAGAGGCCATCCCCCATATACACCCTATTCCATAGGTAATTCGTCTCGAGTTATTTTTAGAATCGGGATAAAGTTACCTCGCGCGAGGCGTGGATGTTTCGTGGAGGTTTCACATGACCAAACGCCGTGCAAAACATGTCGGGCGAGAGGCAATGAAAGCGTAAAAAGATCGAGAGCCTTCCTGAATTTTGAAGCGAAATGAGTCGGCGCTCACCTGGGAAAAAGGAATCGCTGGACTCTTTGACAACCCGTGAAATCAGTTTAACTCGAAGTTGTCGTAACCTCAGTGCTTTAATAAAATGAGAAATTTCGCCGGTCTATTGAAACCGGTCGTTTGTACAATTTAGGGAGTTTAAGATCCAACGACGCGGACGACAACTAGAACATCAAAAAAACAATAGGTTTAATTAGCAAAGAAACAACTTCGCACGTGCAACACACTTTTTTGTTTATTTCTTTCCCGTTTTTGCACGACTACGACGTGAAAATGCCTAATTTCGCGTTTTATGGAGGACGTAAATAAGCAACGACGAAATTTTATTTCTCTTTCTGAGCTTGAATATGGTCCCTTGAAATTCAGCTTTAGGAGGGTTCGCCTACAGTTGACAAAGTAGGTGGGTAGGAATAATCGCTATAAAGACTGAAAAAAATAAACATCAAACCAGAAATTGCTCTCTTCAAACTGTAAATTATAAATGATCCTGAGAGAATATTCAGTGTGTTAAGGATTTCCCTGCTCTACTGTTAGCTCTATACAAGAGAGGAAGGGCCATTCTTTTTTAATTTCGGTTTCGCTGACACAGCTTTCGCAGAAATCTCGCTGTAGTCGTTTTCGTCGACAAAAGGAATAGCAAAATCGCTCTCCGCGTCTTCCCCCATTTTGTTCTGCGTCATTTCGTGAAGGACGCGTGGCTCTCAGCGTGGGTCATCCACGCGGAACACATTCGCGCTATGTGATTGGCTGTTGTTTAATCCCCCTCGAGATCTGTCGTGTTAAAAATAACTCGAGACGAATTACCTATGGAATAGGGTGTATATGGGGGATG
Organism: Porites lutea; assembly: GCF_958299795.1. Taxonomy (NCBI): domain Eukaryota; kingdom Metazoa; phylum Cnidaria; class Anthozoa; order Scleractinia; family Poritidae; genus Porites; species Porites lutea. Next base: position 40,690,161 of record NC_133202.1, read on the forward strand.
GCCTCTCTGTCCCCTTTATAGTCTCTTGATGTTTGTAGATGAGTTGTTGCAAGTGGTCTTGTTAATTAATCCTAGTAAGTTATTTCGCAACTCATAGTTTTGGCTTATAAGTTTAAATGATGATCGATAGAAAGTTTCTCCTGACATGAATTCAGTGTGAGAAAAGTGTCCCATTTTAGTACGTCTCTACAGTAATACAAATATGTTTAATTTAAGTTCCACAAAAGGAACAAAGCCTTATTTACAGTAAGAATTACACAATTTGACATTTTTGTCCTCAACTTCACCTTTTATCAGTCTTTTCCAGGAAAAGACTAGCGTCTTTATTTTTAACCATTTTTTATTTTTATTTTCTCGCACTCTCAACCGAATTCATGTCAGTCGATAGTTTCTACGTAGAATAAAATATATTCAAATTAAAAAGAGCGAGATATCTCCTATTTTTCTAGCTGCTTACTGAGTAAACATATATTGTTATAATTTCTACTTTTGACCACGTACTGTATTTCTAATTAGAATACTCGATTTTGCGAACACATTATCAGTTAATTTATGGAAACGATTAACCAATCATTTGCGACAAGAAGCTTAACACCTCTTGAATTTTCAACAGTAACTAAGTAACTTCTGAACCGTAATTTTAATCGTTTATGTTGTTATTGTCAAAAATTCATGTCATTAAGTTCTTTGTAGTTTTTATATTGCTCTCCTTATTTTATACTGACTGGACAACCAATCCTCAAATCATTTTGACAAAGTATACAGCGCCAAGGTCTAATGCAAATTAGTCCGCTGTAACCAGTCAGAGTAGACTTACGTCAGCATTAGTCTATTTTAAGCAGCTGGTGGATCGGTTGATATAAAAAAGGGGAACAGAGAGAATAGAGAGAAAATGGTAACTCTCAAGCAGCAAGTGAATAAAAGTTCTGTGTCAAAGAAGTTGTGTTCTTGGTTTTTGCTGAAGGGCTGCAGCTATAGCTAGTCCCACGGTCGGAAAAGTTTTTCAACAGTACTTAAAAACACTGTTTTGGAAAGTTCAAGTAAACGTCGACTGGTCTGTTTGAGACAAGAACCAACGTACGTAGCCGGTTGGATTATGACATTTCATTTTTTTATCCGCACTCTTTCCCTCCACCCCTCCTAAAGAAGGCTATCCTATGTAGTTTTTGTTGTCGGCACCATTGAAGATTCATCGGAAGGGTCCAAAATGTTGTTGGCGTCTTAAAAAATAAGGCTTCCTTTTATTGCTTATTGGGGGCGGAAAAATGGAATGGTCAACTTTATTTTGAGCCCCCCCCCCCCCCCCCCCCACTTTTTACGTCGCTCCGCCGCGACTGCTTAGGTTTCCAAATATGGTAAAAGTGAATATTCACGAGCATTGAACGCGAGTTACACGTTTCAACCGTTATCACTTATGAGTCTCTCATACCATATAATATCTATACTGCAGGCAAAAGCCTTCAATCTATAGATGAAGAAGAAAATTATCAAGACTGTCACTTGGTGTAAAAATATGTGAATTTCAAAATGGGCCATAACAATAGTGTCACCCTCCTTCTCCACCTCCTCCCCCTCCTCCTCCTCCTCCTCCTCCTCCCAGCTTCACCGCACGACTTTAACCCGCGGTCAAACGAAAGCAATTAAAGTAAATAATAAATTTGTGAAAGCTGAGTAAAGTGCTTCAAAGCTTCAGTTGCTACTACTCTAAGTTAGCATGAATTTCAGTCGTCTCCTCGAGTCCAAAAAATCCCGAGCCGAGACGCCTAAATCCAACCTCGTTCCCAGGTTTCTCTCTCTTGAGAACCTGGAAACGAAACTAGTTACGTCACTACACGAAAAGGATTGACGCCATTATTCAATATCATCACTCACTGAAATACTCATGATTTTACAATTGGAAAAGGGCACTATTTAGATAACATAAGTACGTGTAATCAAATGGTGACGAGTGAAATTATTCCCTAATTTCACGAGTATACCATTTGATTACCTATTAATATCATGAGTGACGAATTACGTTAGCAATCGAGGATTTTTGACTTATTTATCCTGGATCGTATCGATCGATCGTGAACTCCACTCTCTCAAACGTTTAGAGCTAAAATTTGGCTTAAGTTTTCAAAATTTTTCGACAAAATACCTCTAAGAATCCTTCTTGATGTGCTCTTTCGTGTGTTCAGGTTTTCTAAAGCGTCTTTTTACGCCCTGACATCTTCATTCACGACATTTTGAAACTTCCTCGCCATCTTGAAACGGAGACGTACGGCAGGTTGCCATGGCAATTCAGTAATTTTTCATGTGAAATTACAAATTAACGCTGAAATTTCGCGCCAAAATTAAGGAGTAATTCGTCACCTATGATAATATATAGATTTAGCCAGGGCTAAAAGCGAAGCTCCCGTCAATAAATTCATAGTTTAAATCAAACAATAGATCAGATCAGGGCACATTCATTTGACTTTTGAGGCAAAGGCTGAGTGATTTTAGAGAAAAATCAGAATTTGACCGTCCAAGAGTGAAACAAATTTTACATCGAGTTATTAAATAGTCTTATTTGTACACCGAAAAATAGCAATCATGTTCGATCACAGTGGATTAGGCCTGGAAAACAAATAGACCTATTCGTGTATTGTATTTGCATTAGCTGTAGCATCATAATGTGGCATTCACCAGTCTCTCCAACAATGCTCCGTTAGAGAGACTATGGATAATTGGACAACCCCGAAATATAATTTCAAGAAACACATGCGCCACGATAGTCCTTGGTGGCAGCCAATTTACACGTTGCATTCCTCTGTCTAAAAGAGAGGCCAAAATAAAAATCAGGCCGGATTTTTTGTGTTCGACAAGTTTAGTTTACTAGTAAATCTTGGCGACGAATCTTGTGGCGTGTAAACCAACCTTTTAAACATACGTTTTCTCATCACGTCTCAGGTAAACAGTACACAGACCTCGGACAGAATTTGTTCTTTTTTGCCCTATTTAAACCATGGATAATTATCCATGTTTAAACCTATAATTCTGCAGTTTTTCACAATTTTGCAAGAGAATTTGCACTCATTCAATATCCACGACGATCAAAGCACGCGCTTCCTTTGCACAACAAATTATAGCGTTGAATTATAAAACGTTTTCTGTTAGAAAAATCTGGTCTTATGTGATATGCAGGGTAATAATTATGGGCTTTTAATGAAAACGATAAAAAAAAATTCCCAAAATTACTTTTCGGCCAGCCGGACGGGTTCTCAAATTTGCAGTGCGATTAATAGAGTTACCATTTACGCTTCAACATGATAGAGAAATTATTACGTTTAGGTTTTATTTCCCTTTATTCATTAAACTGTGTATGATTTTGTTATGTGTAATCTTTAAAAGCGAGTGATGTTTACGCGCGGCGTTTTGAGTATTCCTGCATGCGATGTTTATGTTCGACTGGAAACAACCGGTGCAGCGATGAAAATTGCGAGAGGGACTACTAACAATCAATAAAATAAGTTTAATTCGGTGAAACATGTACAGAGACAATAATTTTCATTCACGAAGAGAAGTATTGAGAGTAAAGTGTCTCAGAAAATCATGAGTCCGGCAAGCATAAGCTTATTTATGTTTTAAGCCGGCTTCCCGGTGTTCGCTCTTTTTTAAGATGAACTCGAGGCAAGAAAATCGCTCAGAGCTTTCTGTTTACAGCCAAAATCATAACTAAATAATCTTCGGAACCTTTTCTTTGAATTTGCGGGTCAAAAAATGTCTAAAGGCTTTTTAAACCTGATACTATTGTAGGTTAGATCATTGCTCGTGTTTTAAGTTAAGCCGCATAAACCATACGCTCGACTTCAGGAAACCGAAAAAACAACACATCAAAAACAATAATGGCACAGGCTTACCAGTCGAGATGCTGCTTCTGAAGGTCATCAAGTGTTCCAGAATCGCTTGAGACTTTTCAACCCTCTTACGCCTCAAGCAAGGGCAAGTGAGTAAGCTCATTTTTGAAAACGATACTACGAAATCGGATTTCCAATGACTTTGACAAGCGGTGCATTTGTCAACAAAAAGCGCAATAAACAAACCAGCCACGAATTACAGAACAATCTTGATAGCAGCTGTATTTCATTTTGTACACCAAGTAGAAAAAGACAGTTTAAAACATCACAAGATGACACAAAACTCTCTCAGCTCCAGCTATCAGTTAGCAAGTTTCCAGACGCTGCATAAATTTTCCGCATAAACTCACCTGTCAAATTTTGACCAATCAGAACACAAAAATTGGACGTAGAGCGTGATCAACGCGTGACAGTGAGAAAAGTCAAAAGCGATTGCCTTCCCTGCATGTCAATGTAAAAACCGGTTGAATTTTCGTGTCCGAGATCAGTTCGAAATCAACATCTTTAAAGTGCGGCTCATGAAACACGACTTATTTCATATGCATTTTTAAAAAAATAAAACTTGAGCCTGCGATCATTTGAAAAGTAGCAACTTGTCAGCGGATACCTTCAAAATATTACTCGAACTCAGAGGGTCTATACCTGAGCCCGCGATACAGTCAGGCGATACTGGTCAGCAGAAACACTGTTTTGACAGCTGTCAATTAATCAAAATATCAGGTTGCAGACTTCAAAACTAGCTAGAAAGAGGGAGATTAAACATTGGTATGCCTGTGGTGCGAACGGACGGAAGGTCGGGTGGTCGGTGTACGGTCACGTGATTGCCGAATTTTCTAGGATGGATAGATTTTCTATAAGGCTATGGGGCTTCGAATTGAGCCCGTGATCAAATAAAATATCAGCGCAAAACTTTAAACACTACGTGACCTCAATAGATAGAAAAATGAGCCCGCGATCCACTCCGGTGATGATGGTCAGCGTATACTCTAGTTTGACAGCTGTCAATTAACCTTCATTAGAATGGCGAGTATTCGAATTAACAGACTACGAGTGTGGGTAGGACATTTCCGTCCGGCATGTAGTGGAAAATGCCAGATCGTGTGCCTGAGCGAACCTGAGCCCGGACGGGCGGGCGTACGCTACGTCATAACCAAATTTTCTCGGGTTGATAGTTTACCAAATTTTCTTACCCATGGTGCTCCGCTGCGCGCGTTATGAACCAGTTGTTTAATCGTTACGAATTTTTTAACCTCCGGGAATTATTATCCCATTAGTCCGGTCTTACAACCAGCAGTGACTTGGGTAGGGTCGTGAAACTGGAATGTACCCTTTCAAAGGCGGGTGACCCTATTCGGCAGAATGGCGGACTGACTGAATGACGGAACGAAATGGCAGAATGCATGGAATATTCTAAATTATTTTTTTCTAAGTTTGCGAGCGGGCGGAATCCTCCAAATCCTGCAATCTGATTGGTTCCAAGAGCGGGCGGTTTTCGGACAAAACATCTAAAGGGCGAATCAAGCAAGTCAGCCAGGAAAACCGCTATCAACGTAAAGCAAAACAGGTGGCCTCCTGACGTCCCTTCACTAGCTTTTTAGCCTACGCTGTAAGTACTGCAGTCTTGCTCTTATGCACCGTTTGTTCGACATTTTTCGTCTGTTTGTAGGTTTGTTTTCCATTTTTGCTGTCTGAATCTAGATTCTGCCGTTTTTCATTGAATTTTTCTTCGCTAGTTTTCTGCTTTTCCAGCAGTCAGTTATCGCCGTTTTTATTTCTTTGTTTATATAATTATTTAGTTACCCACATCGCCTTCTTTTATTCGAATTTACTTCAAAACCCTAAGATTGGTATGTGTAATTAGCTCTTTTATAAAGCCTTTGTGCATTTTTTATAATTATTCCGCTCGATTGAATTATCTTTGCCGTATTTTCTTTCCTGTGGCTTTTAAGTTCGTCAATTCTTTTATCCTTGTTTGACACTCAGATTATGAATTGTCTACCAAGACACAAAAACCTTTCTTTATTCTAAAAAGAGCTTCATTGTGATAATATAAGTGACAAGTTAAAAATCATATTCTAATGTTTGTTTTGGTTTGCAATCGATCGCGCGCTTTGAATAACATCAACAAGAACGCGCCCTTCTTCAACACACACAGGTTGGAGGCTGAAGTAAAATTTTCCTGAAAATTTTAAATCTTAGTAGGAAAGGCATATGAAGGAGAATCGGTCTGAGTACAGCCCTCGGCCTACGGCCTCGGGCGGTACTCAAGACCTCGGGCACAGTTTCTCCCAATACAGCCCTCCCAGCCGGTGAATAACATATATATACGGAATATACGGAATATACTAAAACACGGAATTTACAGAATATTCTAAAACAAAAGACGGAATATTTAAAAACCCAGAATAAGAGAAAAGTCTTTTTAAAAGAATATACATGTATACAGTCGACTCTCATAACTCGAACTCTTGCTCTGACTCTAAACTCATGCTAACTCGAAGTAATACTAACTCTTGTTTCTCTTCAGATCATTTCTATATAATTTTACCCTCCATAACTCGAACCATGTTTTAAGAGCGTGACAAGAAAAAAAAACTAGACTTACCGTAATGACTCAATTTAGCGCCAGGGGCGCTTATTTACTTTCCCAGTGGTGCCTTAAGGGAGGGCGCTTATTCGGGACAGGGCGCTTATTTCTTTTTTGACAAACAACCGAATGTTCAAAAGAAACTTTAATATTTATTTAAAAAACGAACAATAACAGAAACTGTAACAGTAACAAATACTGACGGTGAATGTTCAGTTAACGTGAGGGATTTACCTTGAAGCTCATAATAAACTTGTTGGGCACGTGACGATGGAACTTTCCTTCCTTATATTTATCTTTCTTTTAAAGTCCGCAGTGAGAACAAGGTGCAAGTCAAGGTGACTGGATCAAGGAGACTGGAAAACTGACTTGTTGCCACTGGATCCTAATCTCGTACCCAGATCTCACTCTGTTTTACACTGAAAAGTGTGCCGTGGGAGATCTGGGTACGAGATTAACTGGATTCTTCCTCGCCAGAACGACCAGCCGAGCAATCGCCACAAAATTTGAACAAGAGATCATTTGTTTGAAGAATTTATGCACTCACATGGACATAGGACCACTGTTTTTGTAATGTGGCATTACCGTTCGATTGTGAGCAATTAAAGGAAGATGAACCTCGGTTGATAGGAGCGCTTAGCAGAATGGGGGCGCTTATTAACAAAGACACATTCAAAGGGGGCGCTTATTCGAAAAGGTGCGCTTCTTGGAAGGAGGGCGCTAAATCGAATCATTACGGTTTTGGAGGCCATCCTGACTGGTAGGTAACCTTGTGAAAATATACAGTGTTGTGTGTAAAAAAATTTTTCTTCCTGCCGACTGAACTTTCCCATGAAAAATTGCAGACAAATGTCCGGAAAATCTAAAGCAAGCGACTGGACAAAGTCAGGCACAGGTGCGGCCGCCATTAATTGTTAATACAGTCCTTTGCAGTGAAGCTTAAGTTTATATATTTTTTTCCGAACAGCCTTTTTATAAATTATCCGACATTAGACCCTTCACCCGTCAAGATGGCTTTCAAAACCGTTATATTAAAGGTCAGTAGTGTACGGCAGTACGAAAATTGAATTCTTAATATTTCAAAACAACCTTGTGTTCATTGCCTCTGCTTTTTTGTCAGTCCAGTTCAAATCAAATACAGAATGTTCTGTAAATTCCGTATTTTATCATATTCCGTATATTCCATATATTCCGTATTTTAGGATATTCCATTCTGTCCGTCATTCCGTCAGTCCGCCATTCCTCTAAATAGGGTCACCCTTCATGGGGCATGTGGAATTTGCGAAATTTCAAAGCAGAATGTTTAATTTGTTGAATGAAAGAGCCCCCTGTCGCCGAAGCCCGGAGGGTACTAAACAGGGTAATAAAATTGAGGTGTTATCCTAAACCATAAACAGGGTTTAAACAGGATCAGGGTTTCAAATCCTCAGCGGCTCACCTTTACCCAAATGTTGGTCGAGCACCCCTGCCCGGTCTTTCCTTGTCGCGGACATTCGCAAGAGTACATCTGAACCGACTTAATACGCAACTGGCTATATACGCATCAATAAGTTCCTGCTATTGAAAACAAACCTTTCATAGATTTCATTCATCTCCCCAGTAGCCTTTTTGTCAAGTTTCTCCATAACTTTAGACAGATTATTATTATCTTCGGTTTTCGATTGAAAGCCCAATCAACACTCAATTGCAAGGCACTGAATCAACTGACTTCTGATCTTCGGTCTGTGCTGAGTCGCTCTTATTTACATGTTACATTGTGGCCTCTTCCAATCCCGTTCGATGGCTAGGAAGCTTTAAAATTACCTTGAAAATCTGCCCGCTTCCACTATGATTTAAGTATGTGATTTATACTCACGCTTATTCATCACACTCACACCAAAGGCACACGACGAAATCAACCCCGAAATACGACAACATTCAGAATGGTTCACCCTATTTTAAAATTGATATCGTACGATAATAAAGTCGTTGCCTTAGCTAGTTAAAGTTTATAGTATTTAATTCACGGGGCTAGGCGAAAAGTATGACTATTTAGCTAAGGCATAAGTTGTTTTCATGTAGTCTCGGGAGACACAAATGACAATGAGGAAATGAACAAATGCTGGTGGACAAACGAAACGAGCTAATGAGCGATCTTTTGTTTACCGTCCACCAGCATGGCAGCGATGACGTAACGTGTTTATGTTCTTTATGTTCTTATGATTTTCGCTATACTAAGAAGTCTGATGATGTTATTTTTCCCGCTTTCAAGGACCTAGGGTTTAAAAATGACAGAACACTCTACTGAAAGCACTGTAGTCAATGTGCCATGCACTTAAGAGTGTTTCGTTGGAACAGTCGTTTTCTAAAAATTCATCAGTACCGTTGGGGCTAGCGCTTTGCGTCGGGCTTACCACGTCTTAGAGAGAGATGACCTTCTCCTTTAGGGACTCAAAGATAATGACTGAGAAAGGCAGGGGCCAAGAAGGTGTCTGTTAGAGACATGGTCATACATACGCAATGATATAATTACAGATAAGAGATCTCAAAATGGTGCGCCGTCTGTCTCTAAATTAAAGTACAAAATCAACGAAATTTCAACTTACGTCCTCACTACTAGTAACCGATCACTGTCATCTGCGGGCGGCATCTACACCTAGACGTCGAATAAACTGTTCAGTTCTGTAGACGGTAAAATTCACTGAATGAATATTTAAAGATCACTAGGTGAAGTCCCCGGGAAAAATCCCGTGGACGCAATTACTCAAGTGTTTACTAAAACGGAGAGTGGGGAACGGGAGAAGCGGGAACCGGGAACCGGGAGCGGGGAACGAGAACGGAAGTCTGGGAACGAATAGTCAGCGGTAACCTCCACAAAAAATCAAAAATGGCCGATAAGGATCAAGAACCCGGTATAATCGATAAAAGAGAAACCACCAGGGGGAGGGTCCGTGGGGTGCGGACCCCTACCCCTTTCAAACCTGACGATTGTTTGAGACTGAAATTCTTACTCGACAGGATCGTACATCACTTTTAAACTGACTGATTTTTTTTTTAAATGAAACGCTCATTGTATTTTGCCACTAAACTAAATTCCAGTGATATCACCTTCAAAAATTTAATTGTTTTTGGGCACCTCCTATGATCTGTTCGCCTCTGCTCGCAAAGCGGTATTTCCAGCACGTCGACCGCCGGGGTTCACAGATTGAGAAACACGTGGTCATCTCTGCTTTCTTAGCTGGTCGACAATTATGCATCCTTTACGAGTAGAATTCAAGTATACGGTAACGGGCCAAGGAGTATTTATAACCTGCAACCTTGAATGGTGGGAGGGGTGATGGGGGAGAAGTAATGCAGAGGTAATAACTTCATGACATTTTTGTTCTTTTTTCGTTTTACTAAACATATCTGTAGGAAACAAAATATGCTCCAACAGCAGTTGAAGAAGCTAGTCAGGACAAAACTCTCAAAGCACAGCCATATATGGAAATCACGCGAATCTATACTGAGTCTAGTCCACAAAGCAATGAGCTACTTTTGTTTGACGCGTTTCGTAGGGTTTGGGCGTGAATACATGCTGATAAAATAATGTAGATCAAAGCAGCCAGGTGTATTTCCTCCACCGTAAAATGTTCATTGGTAGTGGAACTCCTTCCTAGCGCTTTTTTAAGCCCAAATTAAAACATCTTGGCCTTGAGATGAAACTGTAAGTCTAATAATATTATAATAACAAAACTGTGAGGAGAAATAAGTGCAAATTGTGTTATTCAAAATGATAATTTTTAAAATATGGATCAGGTTATTAGATCAATAAAAGGCAACTTTAAACATATTAACGTGTAATTTGGCAGGAATATCAACCATACCTTGCTCTTAAGGAGTCAGTTGTTTAAAGCAAATGGCTATGCTGTGGTTTTAGTATACTATAACCTTGGCTTAAATTTTGTTTCCCTTTGTTTTATGGTCATATGAATTTTCATGAGTTCAAAACAAAGGGAATAAAATTAAAACATAGGATAAACGTGAACGAACCACAACTGAGCTGCAGTGTTAAGTGTTGCAAGTATACATGAGGGAAGTACTTTGGTTGGAAGGTACTTTCTAAAGGTTAGCTGTCAAAATATGAAGTATATATGAAGTATATTTCCTCTGTTTAGCCCTCTGGATGCTTTTTTTTCTAGGGAGACTCCTTTAATGTTTTTGAAGAGAGGAGCTTCGCTTCTCTTTAATGAACCTATTTTACTGTGGAGAAAAAAATATTTCAAGCTCAATGTAAAACTGAATGTGTCAATGACTTACAGCAGTTGGTCAAGCTTTTTTATTAGCTTGATTCAGTAATATTGCAGTGCACCTATTACCAATGTTACAGAGGTTGGCAGCTTATAAGAAGGTGGTCGATTAGCCTTCAGGAAAGCTTTCCGTAGTTTTGAAAATAACAACAGCGCTCTAAGTAGCGTTGAGTCTCGCTTGCTTGGAGCCCATGGGGCTTGCAGATAAGTTTTGTTGCCAAAGGCGGTGGTGCTGTAGGGACTGATTTACACTCAAAACATTGAACGATGACTTTTATCAGTATAAATATATATATAGCTTCTATGTAGCGAACCAAGATACGGCTCGGTACAGTTTTTGTTGCATGCATTTTATCACAGTACCCCTGGGATAAAACGTTTCATTTTCCAGGAAAATTTCACTTTCTCGTCAAAACAATGACTGACTCAGTCAGACTCAGAGTAGTTTATTCAAATTTAGTGCTCAGTACAGTAAACCAGGTTATATTCTGTGAAATTTATCTACAGTCTGCGGCCCTCAATGACATCACCACAGTCCACGATTTATTTAATATTTATTTAATTTCAAGCATTTTTTAACCGATCCTGGATCCCTGATCCAGGATCCACGATCCACGATCCTAATTTTCCAGGAAACCTCGAAGTTTTGCTCATTAAGATTGTTCTTTTTTTCCGACCACTGAAATAATCACTTGTTCTAAAATAATCAACGCTTTCAAGCGATACAATTCGTGGACAGACCTGTTCCTGGAAAAGCTCGATATGGGATTTCTATTCTATGGACACGAAGTGCTGCAAGTAGAATGGGTGATCAAGTCAAGTACAAAGCTACCCTTATAAACATCCGTGACACATTCGTAACGTCAGACGGGTAATTGAAGTAATTGCTTCTAGTAGTAGTAGAAGGTTAAATTATTGATATCTCATATATTTATAAAGTGCAACGCGACGTCACATCTTAACAACTACGAAAATCTATCAATTAATAAAACTACAACAAAGTGAATCTATTTAACCGTAGGGTTCCAGTAATTGCGATAAATATTCTGAGAAACATAACGTCTCAATACACCACAATAATATTTTCTAATCCAGCTAGGGGTATTTACTTTTTAATACACGTGCATAATTACACGAAAATCAAGGGCTTGGGAAAATTACATCATTGCCAAAAACGTGTTTAACTTACATGCGTCATTTCAGTCATCGCCGAAAATAAGCCGCATGCATCACAGGAAGCGCAAGCTCGAAATATGAGCATCGGCGAGCATCGGCATCGTTGCGTAACATTCAAAATATAAGGATTTGTATGGGAAAAAAAACCTATCGTTTCTGTAACCTACGATAATGAAAGGATTTCAATAAAAAACAGCCTACCTTACTTAAAATGTGTGTTACGTCTCTCCTGTGTGGTCCACGGGCCGATTTATGGCCGTTTTATGGGTTTTCATGTAAACGGTTTTCTCTCTATATAAAGGTTTACCTTTTATGTAAACGGTTTTCTCTCTATATAAAGGATTACCTTTAGTACAGAGAGAAAACAGTTTACATAGAAACGGCCATAAAACGGCCATAAATCGACCCGTGGACCACACAGGAGAGACGTAACACACATTTTAAGTAAGGTAAGCTGTTTTTTTTTATTGAAATCCTTTCATTATCGTAGGTTACAGAAACGATAGGTTTTTTTCCCATACAAATCCTTATATTTTGAATGTTACGCAGCAATGCCGATGCTCATATTTCGAGCTTGGGCTACCTGTGCATCCATGCTCATCACAAGACTCATTTGCATAAAACGGAGGTCGTCACGATTCTTATCCTCAGTTTCCACGGTCTCCGCTAGGAACGCGTGACCTACAATCCCGGGGGGGCACTTGGGTATTTTTTGGGTGGGTATGTGCGGCCCGGGACTCCAAATTTGCACCCCGTTCTAAAAAAAATTTCCCCTAAAATTGATACCCCGTCCTAGAATTCGCCCTAAAACTGATACCCCGTTCTAGAAATGCCGGGGCCAATTTTTTATACCCCGTTCTAGAAAGTCTGTAAATTGAAATAGCCCTGTTTTTTTAAAAAGGTATTTCTTTATTTGTTCGACTTATACATCAAATAAATGCTTCTTCATAATCAGCAACAGCAACAATTTTAAGCAGAAGATAAACGGCAGCTTACAAAACTGAAGCTTTCGTGCGTTTGAAATATTATATCCCGTTCTAGAAAACGCCTCTGAAATGGATACCCCGTTCTAAATCAGGAGCTTCAAAATCACGACCCCGTTGGGCGGCACATACCCGTATAGTTAATGTATGGGAGTCCCCCCCCCCCCTCCCCCCGGGCCTACAATCCAGGGAAGACCGACGAAAGAAAAGAAAGAACGCTTGCATTTTTAGAGTGTGGCTCTTCTAAAGGAAGCTCGACTAACAAGAACTCTCTTAGTAGCGTTGAGTCTCGCTTGCTCTGAGATAAACTTTATCGTCAGCTGCTGCTGTTATGCTACTTTTTCGTCTGGAATACAAAACGAGTGTTAAATGTCATAGTGTAAATACTTAAAACTTAAAATTTGCAAGGAGAGACAGGCCGCACATCTTAGGTTCACATAGCCTGCGAACAGCAGACGTATTTCTCTGGAGAGAAGCGACGACCGGAAATACGTCTGCTGTTCGCAGGCTAAGGTTCTCTGCATATTGATATCGCTCCAGTGAGGAGAACTCTTTCAAGGATTTACACTAAAACATTGAACGATGATTTTTATCCGAGTATAAATATATATAGCTTCTTCACCATGCAAGATCCACAATAGAGCAAAACATGAAAAGGGGTTAATGACTAAATAAAGAAATACCTACAGCAAATATAATTTCACTTTAGAAATTTGTTAGATTCCCAGTTTTCATACAAATCCTCAGACTCTAAGATATTGAATAGACTCATTTGAATGTTTTTGATCTTACAAATGACACCAGATACTCCTCTTGAACCCATTGTTTTAGCTCATTTCGTTACTTTTCAGTTTGCAGTGAAATAGTTTATCTTGTTGGTGACTTCGGAATACACCGAGGAAGATTTTCAAGCCCAGGTTATCCGTCGGGGACCTACCCGAGTAAGCTCTTCACAGTACATGTGGTAGCTGTTGGCTGGGACTGTAAAACAGTCTCGTGCTATGCGTGTGAAGTCGTGGATCGCCTAAATTAATAGGGCGAAACAGCTGCTCATGGCTGCCACTGCCCGGGTGATATGGCTGTGCGCATGCGTAGGGTACTGGCCATACCGTCGAGTTAAGTAGTGTGATCATTGCTTTCAGATGGTTTATTATGTGCGTTTTGTTTGTCTTAGGTGTCAGCAGCACTATAATGATCGCGGTCGTGTGTAGTCTTGGTGGAGTTCCAATAATCGGCATAATTTTAGTCTGCATTTTTATGAAGACGAGAAAACAAGCCCAGGCAAACCCCGCACCCAGAGGACATCCCAGTGCTTCATTCCGCCGAAGGACTCAGGAACCCTCACGACCCCCTCCTCCCTACTCATCAGTGGTTTCTACCGAACCCCCTTCTTACTCATCAACGGCCTCCCTAGGGTAAACACGACCCAAAGACATGACTGGCTACTACCCCCCTTGAGCTACAACTATGTTATTGGAAGAAATGCGATATTTGTGAATGAAACCAGAAGATCTTACTACCCGTAGCCTGTGTTTAAACGTCCCCACTCCCTCAGAAAAAAAATCGGGAGAAGAGAACTCTCCCGATCATTTTCTACGGGGGCTGGTGCGGGGGGGGGGGGGGGGGGGGGACAGTTCTGTACACAGGCTAACCACCTGGTGACGAAATATGAGGTCCCCTAAAAAGGCCTTCGTGGGAGGGTGGATGATTCCCATCTAAAGGTGTCGCTGATGCTTGTCGTCTCGGTAAAGGTTAGGGTTAGGCGGAGTCCAGGGAATAAAGCTCCCCTCCCCAAGTATTTCCAAAAAAGTAAGGATTTGATAAAAGGAGACAATTCCCAGCCTCCCTACTTCAAGTCATTAAGCAGCCCCTCCCCGCTCCCCCTCAGTCCAAATGACGGCGTTCGATCGGGCACTTAGGCCCGGTTTAAACGTCGAACTTTGCATGTGCCAAACCTAATTATTAGATTTGGCACATGAAAAGTTCGACTTATGAATCAATTAGGCTCGACAGATTTGTATTTGCCGTTCTATTCGACTGGGCCAGTCGAGTAGAACAGT
>NC_133202.1:40707615-40722615 GCF_958299795.1 Porites lutea
ACCAGATGATATAAAACTGAAGACCCAAACTCAAGAAATGACATCTATTAAATCTATATGATGCCTTAACTTATTCAGGGGTGTAGGCAGAATTTTGTAATATGGAGGCTCTTGACTCCAAGATGCCCCTTATACTTCTAAAATAAAGAATTAGATGAGCCAAAACAGGAGTGTGGTACAAGATGTTTCATATTGCAGATGTGTTTTATTGAGGTAACCCTAACCATGAAAAATCCTTCCCTTTACTCCCCACACTTCTACATACTAGAAAATTGCAAATATGCACACAGCAGTGAAAATACTTAAAACAGTAAAGATCATAGTCATATCTAAAACTGCATTTTCTCTCTGAGACATTGAAGTGAATTTTCTGCTTCTGATACTTCCATGCTTGCACTCATTTTTGCTTTTCATAAATTTTGTTGTTGGTATTTTCTACTGTACATGTGTTAATTATTTAAGATATAACTAATAAGGCCTAGCTCCCTTGACTAGCCCATATCTGGGCTAAGATTAAAAAATTGAAAATGAGAGAAAATTAGCTCTAACTTTTCCTTTTCATTCAATTTCAACATGAGGAGAACATAAGGATCTTAAAGCCTGATATTTATAAAGTCTGACTTTATGGTAGCTTCAAATGAGCCAATGTATGACTCATTAAAATTAAAGCTTGTCTGTGTGTCTTCTGGGGCACCAAGGCTATTTGACGCAGTTCAGGATGGAGTGACAGACCCTTCACATTCTGCAGACAGCATAGGGTAAAATAAAAAACGGATAGTCGCCATTTTGTACCAGCTCTGCTATTGGCTTGAGTGAAAAGTGCGACTGGTTTAAATGTGACGATGCAGTCGTCCTCAATGTCTATCACCTGAATCAACAAGGTTTGGTGCTGAGCATCTCATAGGGAGCTCCCGCAACAGGAAAAAGGCAAATGAAATTTTTCACAACTTGTCATCTTGCGACACCAGGAGCATCAATGAGATTATTTCAGGGGCAATTTTACATAAATTGCAACTTGTGCAGCCTATGATATATGACTATATACGCTACAACAGTGTATACATAGCCAAACCGACATTGGCAAGCCAAGTGCTCCTAAATTCATGTGCACAAACACTGAATATATGACACCCAGAGTATCAAAAGATCTATTTCTATCGGAGAGTGAAAAGTTACCCCTATGGCATTTAGTTGTTGCCCACAACTAGCGATACCCCTTTAGATATTTTTTCAGGATTTCTCAAGTGTCATGGATACGAATTTATATTCAAAAAGGAAAGAAATCTTTTGGATAGAAAAGGAATAATAACATTTATGATTTTTGTAAGCGTACAAATACATTGTATGTGATGAAGCTAATTCTTATGTGGATACCAATGTAGGGAATCAAATACAGGGATTTCATGTCCAGTGTTGTCTGTACTTCAAACAGAAATGGCAGTCCCGCAAGTGCAAAGGTGAACAAGGGCAAGAATTGTTTTGCGCTTGAACTTGTGCTAGTGTCAAAGTGGGATTAACATTGTAATGGTCATATGAAAATGCATTAAATCACACTTATTAAATCACTTTTATAGTAGGGCAGGGAAAAGAATGCACATATGTGTATTTTCATATTTTATACTGATTTCAGTTATGTTTCAAGACATTAAGTAAACATTTTAAGCATAACATTACAATTCTTTTAGGCGCCAATTTTGTATGTATAAACAAATCACAATTGAATAATTATCAGAATAAATAATCTTCCAAATGGTGAGGGTTCTTGTCAGTGAACCTGAGAGCTTACAGTGCATGATTATTAAAATGCAAATTCATCAGTGTTCCCCCCCTTGGATGCAAAATCAAACATTCAAGGACGAAAGAGTGTTCCGAGACAATGTTCTTACAAATACGTTTTGTTGGGATATACTTTTACATGTTAACGAAAAATCTAAAAACAAGGTTGAAAAGGACAAGAAAAATTTGTCCATCTTTAACGAAGTTTTAGCAAATAATATTTCACAATCCACCGCCTCGATCTCTTAATCTCTGAGAATAAGTAATCGCCATAGAGCACCAATGTAAACCAGAAAAGCAAATTTTCGAAAATGGAAGGAAACATCCGACTATGGCCTTACTTGTAAGAGTAGGAAATTTACTTGTTGATTTCATGCCGCTAAATAGTATCAAAATACTCGAACTTCCCCCCTTTGAATTAACCATTAAAAGTGAAAGTACGGAGTGACCGAAAGAGAAGTTTAACCTGTTTAGTCGCTTGTGTGGGATATATCACTGGATCTCGCTGTACGGTCAGGGTCAAATACTACAAAAATACCAGGGTCACATAAATTACGTTGAATTCAGGCTGCTATAATTTTAACACATAACATTCGATGATGCTGTTCCACATTTCACAAAGTAAATCAAGGGGTATATCTTACCTAAATGTTAGGCAGCTCTGCAGATCGTGGACGATAACCCAGAAATCCGTGACCGCTTGAATGTCAACAAATCAACATATCACAACAAACGACCTCGTGAACGCTTTATCTGCTTCATCAGAGGAGCCAAATGGACGAAAATTAACCACTTAAATGGTCCTTCTCCCATACATGACAGTTCAACATGGCTTAGCCAAAGTATCCAATCTATAAGACATATCTGTTGTCGATTGGGTATGCAAAAAAATCTCCCTTCTTGAAAGTGCTTCAGAACGGCTTTCGGCCATTACGATTTCCCGCCAACAAGTGCTTCCCAGCAAGTTTGACGCATGCGCAAACGTTACCACTTGCTGTTCTCTCCCGTAGCGAAAAGTACGAGATACAAACAATGGGAGTAATGAGCTAACATAATAAATCGCACGTGTATCAACAGGTGTGTGCAGTACAGCCCAGTGGTACGACGCTATTACTGCATCCTTACTTTTACACATGATTAGCGCGCGCACATAAACAAAATGGCCACTTTTTCCATAAATCGTCTCTTTGGCAGAAGCTAGTCCCGGGACTAGTCTCTTTGTTTGAAAGTAGCGATAAAATTCTTTCTATGTAAAAAATATAGGATTCCTATGCATGCTTTTATCATGAAACATACATAAAATTGCTCCTTGGCATCCATGCTTTACATTCATTGTTAAATTTTTACATGGCTTTCTCTCTGTTTATTTTTGCTTTCACTATTTGCGTAAAAATAATGGTACTTGAAAAATTGTCCGAATTATCCAAGGATTGAAGACGATTAGAAAAAGATTTAGCAAGTCAACAGTTTGATGTCCGTAGAGAGATTCAGAAGAGCGACACAGAGTCATTCAACCTCGACCCAGACTCAAGAGAGAAGCATTCAAAGAGCAGAGACTGGCGCGTGTTAGATGATTTCAAAAACAAGATGGCGCCTACGATCGATCGATCGAGCGAGGGAAAACAGAGATAAACATTGAGTAAAAACCGATTTTAATTGTGCTCCCTAGTATGAATTACATTTTTTTTCCAGTTTTCAAAATTTTTGATGGCTCGCACATATGGCTCGTATGACTCGCATGGCTCGCATGACTCGCATGGCTCGCTGGCTCTCAGATTGTCATTACCCAAGTTAGAACCGGCTGGCCGTATAGGTGATTTTGGACATTTTTTGAACGGTTTCCCTAATTAAAAGTCCACGCGTGCTTCGATAGCCCTGAGTATTGAATGAATGCAATTTGTCTTGAAAAATTGTGAAATACTGCATTTTGTACGAGGTCTGTATGATAAAAACAGCGCCTCATAGTACTCTTTCTCCGCAGATGTGGTGTATAAAAAAAATAATAATAAAACAATGGTTTGCACGCACCCAGATTTATTGGCAAGAATTTGTAAACTTGTCGAACGCAAAAAATTCGGCCTGATTTGTTTTCCAAGAATTTGTTTTCCACGCCTTATCTACTGTGATCAAGAGCCATTATTGCTCTTAAATGTGACCGAAGACTATTTTTTGGGTGTACATATAAGGCTATATCAACTCGATACAAGATTTGTTTCACTCCAAAGTGAGGGTCTCAATGGGGTTAACCGATAGGCGTAAAACGGCCAAAAATTTAGTCGATAGCCGTAAAAATTGAAAATTTTAACCGTTAGCCGTAAATAGGGTAAAAAAAGAGTTAACCGTAAAGGAAAACTCGCTCAGACCACGTGACCCGAAACGCATTAGCCGCAGTTGTTCCGTACAGTCCTTTGCTATCGTTCCGGATCACATTTTGTTATTGGACGTTTTCACACTACGGGGTGTTTCAAAAGTTCGTTCCGATTGTAAATTGCATTTTGCGCAAAGCATTTAATGCTTCTTTAGGCAAATGTAAACTGATTCAGGTAAGAAATTTATCTAAATAACCGTTCAAAGCAATTTCAAACTAAAATTTGAAGAACTTATAATTTTTTTTAAATTTTTTGCCGCAACTGTACACGTACACGAGGTTTTTCCCGCCATACTTTTCCTGCCCATTTTGTAGCTTTTCTAGTTTGGTATTTTTATCGTTTTCTTTTATTTTCTCTCCTTCATGAAAATGAAGGCCAACACCGTTTGTGCTAGAGCTCAGGCATCTATTTTTTTGGTCTTCCAGCCATTCAGTCGAAAACAAATCGCAAAATTGTTGAAGAAGTCTGAACGATGACCGAAAAAGTGGTCAAAAGTAAAGACCCTAGAAGACAAACTAAGGAGTGGATGGCCGTTTTTCCACAAACTGTGTGAGAAATATTATCGAAAAAGCTGTAAGTATATGAGTAATAATTCCACAAAACAGAAAGGTAAAAAAATTTCAACTTCACTTTATCGATCAAAGTTTCGAGCACAACGGTATGGGGATAATTTACCAAAAAAAGTTGGAAAGCCTTGAAGAGAAAAAGGTGGTGCACACTTCATGCAAGCATGGTGTCAGAAGGATTTGCCAACTTTATACCAAAGGAGGACCGCCCGGCAAACTCATGTGATGTGAACCCATAAAGACCATCTGGATTATCGCAGAGGAGACAACATACAAAGATCCAGCCCCCTAAACACTGGACGAGCTAAGAAAGTGACTACGCTTCGCCTGGAAGAATGTGACTTTGGACACGCTTTGGGAATTCGTACATTCTATACCCCACCGCTTAGAAAATGTCAGAAAACATACAGGAAGACGTTCTGGTTACTAATATTTTAGGTATTGCATGTTTAAAGAATAATTAATAAATCACGTTTTACAACAAGAGGTTTTTGCTAATAATTAGTGAAAGTTAAGCGAATAAAAAATCGGAACGAACTTTTGAAACACCCTGTTGAGCTAGAAATGGATTATCCGTCTGAGACTAGCCTGTGTACAGTCGGCCCCTCCCCCACAAACACCCCTTCTCCGATTTTTTCTGAGAGTAGGGGGCGGCTGTATACAGGCTATCTGAAACGCATAATCCATCTTCAAACTGCCCGTCAAAATTGACGGATAAACAGACGGATAAAGTCAGACGGATTGTTCTCGATCATTCAAGTTAAAACCATTCCATTTTCAAATTAAGACGTATTACCTATCAGACGCGAATTATCAAACGGATAACCCGTCTCTAGTGTGAAGACGGCCATTTCTGTTATAAATGTATGTCGCGCCCCGGCCTAGAGTTGGGCGTTCGAGTGTCAGCTTTTGCTATTTCACGAAGATTAATTTTGAATTGACTGTTGACATTTCTTTGTGTAAAATAATCGTAGAAGTAGAATCCTTTATAAAAATTATGATCTATCAAATGTTAAAATTTTTCAAAAGAATAGCAAATTTCATCCCGAGATGATCCTAAGATCTCTATTTTGCTCTAAAGATACAAAAAAAACAGGTTTAATAATATTTAACTCTTTGAAACAAAAGAAATTAATTTTTAACTTTTTTGTTAACCGTAACTGAAAAAAATTAACCGATAGCCGTAAAAAAACCAAAATTTTAGCCGATAACCGTAAAAGCCACCACCCCATTGAGACCCTCCAAAATCACTTAGCTTTTCCCTCAAAAGTCACATGAATATGCCCTTAAGTTAACTGATTTGTGGAATACAAAATTATTGTTTGATTTAAGTTATAAATTTATCAATGAGAGCTTCGCTTTTAGCTGTGGCTAAATCTATATATTATATTTTTTCAATATAACAGCGCTTATGATTGGCTGTATAGTGATTTGTGACACGTGAAGAGAACTCACAGAAGCTTGATGACCGTAACAGCGTTTCAAAATGGAGGTTTAAACTGAAACATGCTGAAACTGGACCCCCAGCTTCCAACTTGCATTAACACTATCCAAGAGAATTATCATTATCCCCCCTTGCATTACCTATATATTCATTCATTATTTGTATCTCAATATGATTGTGATTTTCTTGAACATGAACGGAACACAGCAGAAAAGCTATAATTAATCCGACTTGGTGACCATAAATGCTCAAACTAACTATTGGAAAGAAATGGAATGAAAATAAATAGTTTCATACCCCTTTATCAGTTCACTTTCATATTTTCAAGCCGCGAAAATAGTACTTGTTTACTTAAAAAAATTAGATTCGGCACATGTTAAAGTTCGACGTCTGAATCAACCGTCGAACTTAATTATTTGGGTCGACCCAAATAAGTTCGGCAGATGAAACGTTCGACGTGGAACGGAAACTCAATTACGAGGCTACAAAGGTCAAAATTAACCTTTGTCAAAACCAACCCAGAATAGCCCTATCGCCTCATTTCGTGTGTCAACCCACCGAGAACTGTATTTTTGATAATAGCTATTATTCAACTTGAATCAACGATATAAGGGGTCAATAAAAGTTGTTGCTGTTGTAACCACTTGTAGAAAATAAGTAACTTCAGTAGAAATTATTTGGGAGATAATGGGCGATGGTATGCGAACTTTGTAGTTTCGTGGGCACAGCGAGACGACGGTGAACTTGACGAAGCGTATCTAGTAGATTTCTTAGGGTATTCACAGAATGAATGTTGTATACATAGAAGATATCACATGGCCGAGCAAAGATACGGAATTTCTCAGGGGCACCCAACGACGGTTTCCTCCTAAATGCATTGAAAACACTTTCCAGGCTATCCAGAGGTCTTTCAGCTCTCTAGAAATGCATTCTAAGCGGTGCTATAAAATTTGTATCTGTTCGGTCGTCCTAGGGTAACTTGAGTCCTTTCGAAATTACAAGGGTCTCCGTACTATTTTACCGAAAATTTTAGACGCAATTTTAAGTTTTACGAAAGTAAGAATTTTTCTGATTCCTCCCTCCATCGCATGTTTGGATCCGAAAATTTTAGGTTTCCTTTTTCTGCGAAAAACAGGCAAACTTGGGTACTGAAATGCGAAAAATTAAACTTAAGAAAATCGTAGAGAATTTATTAGATATGTTACGAAAATTGTACATGCATGAATGGAACGGTCATCTAGAAATTTTTAGCCTTCCTTTAGCTATAGAAAATTCTAGGCAATTTTTGCCCCTTCGAACAGATATTTTACAGAAAACAGTCGTTGGGTGCCCCTGATTTCTCTTTGACTGTTGAAAAACAAAAACAGCAACAACATTACTTTTATTAAAAAGCAAAGAAATAAATTAAACATACACACTGCCTGCATTTAGATAAAGCTATTAAAGGTGGCGCGAACGAGTGAAATATTTTTTTTCAACACTAGAACGCTAGTAGGTCACTGGTAGGTGTTGGGTACAAATTAGTACAGCTTGTGGTGTGCCGTGTGTTGTTTGTCATAATGTCAACTAACATTGAAAAAAATTCAGCTGTTTCAGACGAGGGACATGTCTTGACAGCTTATGGTTTTCTTCTGGTAGTAAGCTTGACCAGTATGCAGATCAAGAGCTTTTGAAATCCCTTTTCCAAAATAAAACTCCTGACTTAAGCTTAAAATATATGTTGATATAAGTCACGCATGACCAGTAGGTTCAGCAGTAAGAATAAAGGAAAACCGGCCAAAAGGAAAAATAGTGTTACAAAACAGAGACCAAACAGAAAAAAAACGGTACGACAAGGAAACAGAAAACAGCGTCGCCGGGAGTAGAACCCGGTTTATCTGCACGTGCAAGTAACTCCTTGAACACTGCACCACAGTGACATACATGATTTGAAAAATTAATTTTGTCATATCAAGACAATTTTTCTCAGCCATAGACGCTGTCTGAAGCTGGTGGAAATGTATTTATCATGAATTCAAATATATACAATTGAGGAAAATTAGCTTAAGCGCGCGAGTCAAGGCTATTTCGCATTAGTAAAATCCAACTAGTGGTCTATTATCAATGCTGCGTTCTGATTGGTTGAGCTACTAATGTTATAGCCTACTAGTAGCGAAAGGCGCGCGCTTTTTGACGGCAAAAAAGGATTAAAGTCTAGCTTTAACTAGCTAAAATTTTTTTATTCTCGATATTTTTGACCAACTAGTTGGATTTTACTAAAACAATTATTCCTCTCGCCCTCTTTGCCTCTGAGTCAATAGCCCATTCGGTGTTCGGCCTCATGGGCTATCGGACTCAGAGCCCATTCGGGCTCGAGGAATAATTGTTAATTATTTCAGGCTCAACGGGCCGACTCGATTTAGATAATCGATCGAACTAGCTTTACTGAATTTGCTGGAGAATTAGGAGATCAACAGAGGCCCAAACTCGAAAGGGTTGATATGAAGTTCGGCCTGTTAATTAGCAAAAGAATAGATTAAATATAAACATGTGTGATCTGTGAATGGAACCTCCTAATCTGGAGACTAGACCGTGCCTATTTTAAAGAAAAAAAGGATTTTAGTTTTGATGACCTTGTCGGTCCCGTGAAATAGATGGCGATCCCGCAACACGGCCCACAAAACAAATTAACAAAATTATACAATTACGGACACAAAATATCAAAACGGTTTACACAAACAGATTGTAGCAACACCAAAGCTCACACACATTCGATCAAATAAGCGATATATAGCGATATTTGGTAGCTTCTTAGCTTTTCCTCGACCTCGCTCGACAATAACTTTCGTATCACTAGTTTTCACAAGCGACCCGAGGCTCTTGCCCGTTACTATGTGACGTCATACTGGAAGGCAGAGTGGGTCAAGAACCTTAGGTGGAAAAGAAGAGAGTGAGGAATGGAACGGTCATTTAGGAATTCCTAGTCGTCCTCAAGTAAAAGAAAATTCTAGGCAATACATGCTTTTCTGAACAGATAATTCACAAAAAACAGTCGTTGGTCGCCTGAGAAGGCAAGAACTTCCCTCTAGATGCAGTGTAGATATAAGATAGCTGTAACCGGGCTGTAAGTCTCAGTCTCATCGTAGGGACACTTTCCTGTCTTCTTGCTCTCCCAATGTTGGTCTGCAAGATTTGGTGAGCTAACTGCGATAAACAACATTGGGAAGACGAGGAGACGGGCGAGAAGTAAAAAGCAGCGTTCAGTGGAAGTGTCCTAACTACTTTTGTCTGAGACTGTAGCTCGGTTTGCCTGGCTGGCTCGCTTTGCCGAGGTGACTTGTAACCCGGTTTGGCCATTTCCTGACTTTTGCTCAAACATTGACGACATTCGTTCTTTTTTGTTCGGTAGTTGGATTCAGTAAAATTCAACTCCAGAAAGATTTGTCAGCATTTGACAAATTAAACGGAGTCGAATTATAGTGATTAATATAAAGTTTGAAACAGCTCGAATTTACTCCTTTATAAGAGGAGTACTCAATGTCATTGCCTTCGTGGTTGCTTAGTCGCCCTAATATTAGGGATCTATAGCAACAAAAAAGAAGACAACAGCGAAAACGTCAAAAAAGCGTTTTGGCAGACCCCGACTTTAAAGTAAATTTCCTTGCCGTTTTCATCACGGTGACGAATACGACGTGGAAATCTGTAATTCCAAGGTTTAAGGAAGACCAGGAGATGTGGCCGTGGCTATGGGCTGTATAGGATGCGGTGTCTTTTTCTGGAATAAAAATATATTGAATACACGGAATGAACTTTTAATTCCGTGTAAGTGTAATATTTACGTTGTATTGACGTAATATTGACGTCATCCTTCTCGCCTTGCACCCTCTTTCTACAACAGCAAAAAAAATCGCTGACGCTGTCTGTGACAGAAAACGGCAAAGGGGAAGACGAAGCAGTCTGTATAAAAAGGTTTACTGGAGCAGAGAAGGTATTTTTTGGAGTATTCTCCGGCGCAAGCAAATGAGAAAAGCTATTCCTGAATTTCTAAGTCGGCGTAATATAATCGTAGACTATGCCATGATCTCGTCATGTAAGGCCAAAACCCGATGTTTACTCGGCTAAACAAGATGACATACTTTACAAAGAGACCGAGACATCCGACTTACCCGTGCTCAGAACTCTGCGGTTTTGGAGATCGCCCACAACACCGGACACCACCCTCATGGTTTACAGGGTCCTAGAGGCGATTCGCCTAAAGCTATGTGCAAACGGACGCAATAACTTTTTAACAATGTTGGGACCTGCAATGTCGTGGGAAGGATACAACCCATAAGACTTTGTAAACCATATGTAATGCTTTGCATGGCCCCAACAATGTTGGAAGAGCTGTGCAAACGGATCCAACATTGTTGCGCTAAGCTTCGGCAATCAAGGAACAAAAGAACGGTTTGGAGTTGTTGGCTCAAAACGGTTTGACCGGTTTCAAACTTTGCCCAACAACTCCCAACAACACGCAACAACATGCAACAGGGTTACGGACGTAACATTTAACATCGAACAATACTGGGAGTTGTTGACTAACAATGTTGCCTCCTTTTGCACAACACTTAAGGTGACTCGACCCAGTTTTTTTGGGGGGGGTGGGGGGGGGGGGTACCATCCTACTTTGAAGCTCTCTGGTATCCCCACCTTTACTTTTATCGTAAGTCTAACACATAGAATGGCTAACATATAGATCAATCTACAATATAACATAAAATTTTTGGCGATCGGAGTAAGTGTCACGTGGTTATAATGCCTCGCCCCTTACAGGTGTGAGTCGAAAATCTGCTGTTGCCGGCATTTTTTCGTGAAAATCTGTCGGCTACACATAGTGCGCATTAGTGCCTTGCGCTGAACAGAGTTTCACCAAAATCGCAAAGACCCAATTCGAGAAATTCAGCGGCTTCCAACTTTAGGTCATAATTTATGCGAAAATGATAAGCAAACTTTACACGGATTATATCTAATAAACTAAGAGATTCATCTCTTTATTTTGGGCATCGTTATAACAGATGGGTCCTTGCAAGTCAGCAAACCGCTTTAGGGCCTTGTAAATGCGCGCGATTTCGCGCAAAGCAAACATATAGAAATTATAGTTTTCGCTATTTGTTGACGTTTATCAGCGTTTAAGAGTCTTTCTCACGAAAAAAGCATTTTCTTAAAAATTCGTAGTTTTTTTTCCTTCAAATTTTTTCAGGGCCACAATTGATTAACTAACTACCCGGACTCTGAATTTCATGATCATTGAAAAACTGTGACATTATCTTCTGTTAGCCCAAACTTGAGTAAACATTGAAGATTTTTAGCGTTTTGGCTGAGTTTGTGCTTTGGGAGTTGTCTATTGTTTCTAGTCTGTCATGATACAGCATTCTTGTTCAGCACGCGTGCAATGACCGCGCTTGGCTGACTTCCGAATGCTCTTATCAGTTGTTTCCGAATGTCCTGCCTTTGTTAAAACAAAGGCAGGACTTTCAAGAAGGTGTGCTACAAACGGTTAGACTTTCTATAGTCTTCTCAGATAAGGGTGTCTGACAGCACTTTCACTTTTCTGGTTCTAGTGGTACGTAAAAGAACCACACCACTGATTGAAATGAGTAGGGGAAGTAAATCCCGAAGTGTGGCCAACCTTTCCTGGGCTGGGTGGGTGATTTGTAAAGAGAGATCTTAATATACAGATAACCGCATGATCCTCGGTCAGGAGTCGTCATGGTTACTGACCTGTAAACAATGTATGTATGTACACATGTAAGAACAGTGGAATAGCAAATCCAGATTCATGGAATTCCGTGAACAAGAACAACAGCACTAGCAGCTGCTAAAAACGAACCACTTACAACGGAGGAGCAAGCAGTCGAAACTTAGCGGGTGAGTAAATAATGAGACAAACGATAATGCTTGTGTTGTCTATTGTTGCTTTTTCATACTCAATACGGACCTTCACACTGATTACACTGAATCTTCACAAAACGTTGGAGTAGACTATTCTCGTACAAACTGCAAAGAAAATTCCTTTACCGTTAAACCTTTTTAAAGGTTTAAAAGCCCTAAAACTCCTTGTAATATCTATATGCTTTATAAAACAAAGCAGTAACAAGAATTAAAGATCTAGAGTTGATCTTACAAGAAAAATCATAATGACACTTAAACAATTTCTCCCCAATAAATGAGAACTTACATTTTGTTATTAGGGAATAAAGGGTCAAGGGATCAAAAGTAAATTTTTCGTTCTGCAGTGATTTATTCAACCGAACATTACTTCAAACGATATCTTTTAATTCTCAGACACCCGTAAAACACGGATTGTTTACCTTTTTCTCGTAAAACAGTGAGCATCCGTTCCCTCAGAGTTCTCGAGTAAAAACTGACCTTGTCATTCCTTCTTATCCCCCTACCCCACCCCCCTTCTCTGAAACCTTCTTTGAAGGTTGTCTTCAGTTAAGTGTTCAGTTTTTAAAGTATAAATATCTCGGCACTAGATGCCAAAAAGGTGACTACACAAACTTACACAGAACAATGCTAAAAGTCTTGTTTTCTAATAACGAAAGGCCTCTCAGTTTTTAAAGTCAAGCCAGAGCAGGTGAGGAAATGGAACAAATTAGCAATGAGCGTCATTCGGGCGCTGACTAAAAACGAGACACTCATGTGAAAGTGGGTGTTTTCGCATCGGTGACGTTTTATAATAATGAGAACAACAGAAACGTCTTTGATCATTGAAACCATGTTCCAGTAGGACCACTCATTATTCTCCTATTTAGCTGTTGTTGACGCTTCAAAACAGGGTGATGATCCAAACTGTAGTTGCTAGAAAACCAGCGCAACTACTGTCTATTTGCCTTCGTAAGCTAGTTTTATGAATTTCACAGATTTTATTGCTTGCTGCGAGGTCTTCTTCCGCCCGAGAAAGATCTTTTAGATCAATATTTTTCTGGCATCGTTTTTGTAGTGTGGTGGCAACCATTGGATGACTATCGTCAAAGGCTTCTTTATACAATTTTTCCGCTCTTTCCAAGAATTCCTGCTGTGCACAAGAAAGCTGATGCTTGCCCTTAACATCTGCTAGAATTAGCAAAAAACCAGCCTCTATGTCTGGCTTTTGGTAGTTCTTAGTAATTATAGACAGAGCTGAGTGAATCTCGTCATAGGCTTTTTCGTGATGGCCCATCAGAATGCATAGACGAGCTTTTTCTCCCTTCAAGAATGCATACTGTTGGTGATCGCAACCAAGAGACTGTTGAATGATCACATCTGCTCTATTGAGATCAGTTTCTGCTTCTGACATCATTTTTCGCACGCCTTCTTTATCCTTGGGCCAGCTAAATTGAAGATTGTCCGATGTAATTTCAGCTTTTGTTCGAAGAAATACAGCGTACTCTGGATGGGCCATATTTTCCTGGGAAAAGCCAAGTCCAACCTCTTTGATATATTCTTTAGCCTTGTTAAAAAGTCCAAGCTTTGAGCATGCGTAAGCAATCCTCAAAGTGCATTTCCTAACCTGTAATTATAAGGTAAAGTAGTAGATAGTTGCTCCTCACAAACAAAGGTAATAAAACCAGGATGAGACCGAGAATGTTAGTGTCCCTAAATGTTATAAACATTCTAGATGTGATATATTTTAGCCCAATAGCCCACAATGTAATAAAGGTCTAAAGAGTGAATAAAGTTTTTAAAGATGTAACTGTTTGACCTCAGATAAAACCTGGACATAGATTCACTAGTTATCTATCATTCGGCAAAATGGTATCGTGGTCCATAAATGATACTTAAGGGCTTACAACCAAATTGTACCCGCTACTATGCTTGGAGCCAATACCACAGAATCAGGCAGTTTATTCCAGTCACGGATCGTTCTTGGAAAATAAGTTAGTGGTACGAAGTAAGAGAAAAGGGTAAGTTTATTGGCCTCGTCCTCGCCTCGGTCAGAAAAAAGAAAAACGCAAAAAAAGGACATCCAGCTATCTTGACCTCACGCTTGGTAATGATCAATAACGCATATCAAGAGCCAAATGCCTCTTGCGTATATGTACTTTCCCTCTTTTTCCCTCCCCAGTCTGAGGTGCGAAATATGAAATAAGCTCCCTGAATTTGTGGACTTTGCAGGCGTTTTTCGAATAATACTTAATTAAATAACCTAACAAGTGTACCTGATGACAAAGAGGATGAAATGATAACCTGCGAAAGCATCCGTTTCTCCTCGCTCGTCGCCGCCGGGGACGTTTCCTCGAAGAGCGAGGAGAAACGGATGTTTTCGCAGGCTAATGAAATGACGAACTTCGCCTCTTATGTGTAAATTGAAGTGTGAGGGATGACCCAAAAATCTAACTGAGCGTTGACAGTCGGAGAGGGAATGAGGGAGCACGAGAGGAAAAGAAAAAAAATCTTTGAAACTCGGTGGAAATCGAACCCACAACCTCTGCATTAGATCAACCGGATTTCGGGACAAGATTCACGACCTTGATTACTCTCTGCCTTTGACGTAGTCGTTCAGCTGGCAGAAGATCCGGAGGACGTTGGTTCGATTCCCACCAAGGTAAAATATATTTTTCTTTTCCTAGCGGGATTCCTTAATTGCCTTTTAAAAGCGCTAACGCTCAGTGTGCTTTCTGGATCTCTGAAGTGTAAATTGAAGTGCTGAGGACCTTGACTCCAACCCCCCTTCCCCCTCCTGGCCCTAGTAATACGCCCGCTTAGTTTTACAAATCGACAAGTATTTCCTATGGTTTTACTCTTAACGACCATAGAAATGACGTCAAAATGTTCAAAAAGGTGGGACCACGAGGGGGGCACAAAGCTTTGAACATTTTGACGTCATTTCTATGGCCGGCAA